>NC_072733.1:4930286-5057786 GCF_026930045.1 Uloborus diversus
GTAAAAACAAATGTTAAAAATTAAATTAATTGAAACTAAAGATACATGAAGACACAGCATGTATTACGCACAACCGACAAATAAATAGTAAGTTGATTGCACAAAAATAAATTTTAATTCAATGATGGCCTATATGCGTCATTAGTTATTATTGGGTTTTTGAAGGCAAGTACAAAAATTAAATTAAGTCTATCTGTCCTTCTATGAAGAGGAAAAAAATATGCAGCTTTTATATATTAAACAATATTACTTTAAGATAAAAAGTCCTTGGTTATTTATGATTTCGTGCCAACGTGGTGGTAATTTGTAAATCCCATTTTTGATGAACGCGATGCCTTTGGAGGCGAACAGTTCAGGAAGTATTGTTTTGACACCCTTCTTCATTTTTGAACTTTTTCCAGCAAAATATTTTACAAAGAGAGGAATAAATGACAATCAGAGGGTGCAATGTCGGAGGAGAATGGTCGGAGGCCGGTGGTGTTCAACAGGAAGCAAATTATAAGGCATTACGAAACCGAAAAACCACACACAGGCTTATTGACTCGCTATAAAGTTGTAGAGAAGAATCAAGAAATTACTAGGCTGGGAAATTTCATCAAATCCACCATACTCCCCCACCATACACCCTCCGATTTTTACTTATTCCCTCCTTTCCCAACCTTTTTGCAGAGGAAAAAAAAAAATAATAAAATGATAATATGTCAAAAAGGCACTACTTGAATACTTCGCCTCCAAACCGAAGATGGTCTTCAAATATGGTATTGAAAAATCGCCATCCCACCGGCAAGAATTTATAAAGCAATGAAATTAAACAGTACAGCAAATATTGTTAAACGTATTAAAAACTGCATCATTTCTTTCATTTTCATAAACAAACAGAACTTACTGGTTGGCTGATATTGTGTTACATTATTTTGATGAGTTCCATTGAAAAAAGGAAGTCTTATTGACGCAGATTTGAGTTGGAATACTTTCGCAAAACTACAACAAAATCATCTAACTCAGCTCAGCTCCAGTATCCCTTTTCCCTACTACCCTCCAAAAAATGTAAACATTGTCACATTTATGGCTCAAATTATCAGAACCACAGTGTATTTCATTATGACGCTGAAGTTGATCGCTGATTTACGTCTGCTAGCTGATTTACTGCCGTTGAAACTGCTATAAATAATTTACATAAATTTCGAGATCTGGTTACCAAGAATAATACTTTACCAGGTAATATCATATTTTGAAGATTAAAACTAACGGGATATTAACGGAAAAACAGCTCATTTTCGAAAAACGAATGTGTTTTACGCTGCGTCACATCAAAAAGAATCTAATCATTCAAAGGTCTTCTCGACTAATATCGGCGAGAAACTTATCCTCTTTTTTAATGCATAGCTGAGAATGAGTTCGCCGTGTCTAAGAGGAAGTCCGCTCCATTATTAAGAGGTCATAAGTTAATAACTAGCATTTAAGTCGGGCCTCCTAAGCTCAAAGATTCAATGGCAAGTTCTGCGACGTTTTACTTAAAGGCTCTTAACAACGAAAACTAATTGACAGGTCAAAGGTCAGTGAAATGCGACATTAAACGTGAGCACGGACTTTTTTCTGGAAACCAATCTGAGAACTATTAATATTGTAGAAGAAAGATTTTATGGCGTTAAGATAACTTGCTTACACAATCCAATAGCTTCGTAAATCTCCACCGTTTATACAACCATTTTCATTTTTTTAGCACCATAGCAGGAGGTCCAAAAATCTTCCCAATTCTGCCATCCTTTGAAGGATCAGAGTTCTCTCACAGCCAGCTAGTCATTTACATATGAGGCAGTGAGAAGCAAAGGGATGTAAAAGGCAAAATTAGAAATTTGGAGATAACCAGTACGCATGGCAGGTGAACCTCTACTCTGTCTTAGGGCAAGAGATGGTACTAGTAGCCCTGGCAGTTGCTGCTATACAGCAAATTTAGAAAAAAAATTCAATGAAAGCCTACCTAGGATGTTATCTTTAAACGCGTTTTACCCAAAACTTGAAAATGTCCACTAACATCCCTTTACTTTTCACTGCCTCATATAGAGCTATTGTTAGGGAGTTTTACAAGGCGTAAAAATACTCCTTTAGAATTTTAGAGGAATAAACTGAGTTTGGAGGAATGAAATATACGAAAACAGTGAAAGATATAATCATGATCAATTCCAAAAAAAAAAACCTGTCTAAAGATGAAATGGAGACGGCAGAGAAAGAAGAATTTAATTATATTTTTGATTTTTAATATTTAGACAGCACGATATTTTTGGTATACATTTTACATGAAGTATTTGAAAAATTTTAGCTCCCTAATTTTTTTCTCGTATCCATTATATTTGAAATAAAAATCTGTATGCTAGATTTTTATTTTGAATATAAAGCATGAATATAGGCTTGACTAAATGTTTGCGGCGTATTTTCGATTTTCAAAGCTTGAAATAGGCGCAGATAAGGGGTAAATAACACGTAGAGGTGCTTAAAATATTTATACATACATACATACATAGTAATATGGTGCCGGAGCGCCGTTCCGGTATTCTGATACTGTTTTTCTAGCAAAGTAAATTTCTCTTTGCCATTAAACTGACTACGAATCAGGATTCGATTGGTAATCCGGTACTAGAAAATTTACACATTCACAACTGACACTTACATACAACACTCATCATATTTGCATATTTATAGGTTTTAAGTTGAAGCGGTTTTTTGAATAAAAAATTATGAAATAAAAACAAAAAACCCCAACTGCGTAAAAATAAAAAGAAAATAATAATAAAAAAATAATAAAAAAAAAAAACGAAAACGAAAAGAAATATAAGCTCAGTAGTTTAGAATGTTATTAAGAGCCAGTTTTTCTAAGAGTCAGGCAGGTCACATACAAGCCATTTTTGATTTTGCTAAAAATTTTACAGTGGTTTCTTTGAATGATTTTGTATATTTTTTCTTTTCTTTCAAAAAAATTTTCGGTGGCCCACAAAAATTCCAAAAGTTGGTCCCAACTTGGGGTTTTTCTCTAAGCGACATTTTTTAATACACTGTAAAAAATATCTGTTCAACCTTTAACCATAATACGGTTCAAACTGAAAGTCCACTATTGATGTAACCATAGTTTGGTTCAACTGTGTTCACATCAACCACCGCGTGTCACGTTTAGGTTCGAATCAAAACATAAAGCACCAAAATTAGGTGCTTTCATCGTCAGCCAATCAGAGCTTCTGTTCAACCAACGAAGTGAAATGAAGTTACTCACTGTCGGCCATGTTTATTTACCTTCCGGGGCGCAGCGGTAAGTACGAAGTTACAATCCTTAGTTTTGTATTATTTTGATGCAGTTAATGCTGCTCATGATTACTTTTAGTTTTCACATTTAAAATATAAGAAACGCAAATAATTTAGACTATAAAATTTTTGCATACCCATGGTAATATCGACTTAAATAATGCATTTTGAAGTTCGCGTAGGCTTAGTTGTATATTTAGAGATATATTTAGAGCTTATAGTAAATGTTCCAATTTGTGAACTAATGATTTTAAAAGAGGTTTTTGATGATCAACTTAAGTACATGGAATACAACTTGTTCAATATTCCATGTTTACTTTTAATGAAGATTGAGGGTTTTTGGTTTGAAAATAAGTTTTAAGCTGAGCTTGGGTGGGGAGCGAAGGGGGACTCTTCTAGCGAAAAGATGACGGTAGTTTCGCTAGCATTAATCTGTATTCTCCATCTATTGAACCATTTGTTGATTTTGAACGTCTGTTTTTAGAGTCCTAATTGGGCGGCAAACGATTGGCCATAATTTTTTGAGATGAAACATGTATCATCGGCATACTGAGCTATTAGAATCGGTGGCGTATATATGTTTTTATTTTAGAGGGGGCCCAAAACCAAGATCAGCTCCTCCTCCCCCTTTCCCCTTTTTGCAATTTCCATTTTTCTTGGGGGGGGGGGGGGAACAACAATGCCATGATCTTTTCATTCTTTTCGAGGTGGGGCAAGGACTTCACACTGTCACCCAGTGGCGCAACCAAAAAAAAAAGGAGTGCACTATTAAAAAACTCTTGCTTGGGGGCGGGGGGGGGGGATTAGTCCAAAATATTGTAGTGCAAAGAACGCAGGTTTAGACAGATTCTGGTAATGCTACGGTGAGGGAAAATTCGGGGGCTTTCTGCGAAAATTTTTAGAAATTAAAATTTTAAAAATGCTATTATGAACTATTTGTTGACACTAGGGTAATGAAAGGAATGAAACTTCTTTAAATTGCTTGCCCAATTCAATTCTTAAAAAAAAAAAAGAGAAAGAGAAATCCATCACCCCTCTGTTCAATTTTTCGAAATTGAAGTTTAATAAACGCAGTTTCGGACTAACTTTGATGATGTTATGGATAGTGCGGTTTTGGTTTTCGGCCCAAAAACAAATTTGAAATTGAAGTCTTAAAAAACGATGTCGAAGTTTTTAAGAGATATTCAGTGATACTAGGTGGTGGGATTTAAACCCTCTCCACTTTTCAAAATTGTAGGTTTTTCATTTTCAGATTTCATACGAGAGCAGTCGGAGCGTCGTCCAAATTTTTTTCATAATTGAAGTTGTGAAAAACGTGATTGCGGACCATATTTGGAAACGTTAGCGGTTTTGATAACGTTCGCATGATTACCTAATGAATAGTCAGCAACTTTTGAAATTTTTTATTTTAATGTTCTTTTCAAAAGCAATTCTGATTTTTCCACAACATTAGGTAATTTTTGGAAAGGAAGAGAGAATCCTCTTCTGAAAGATAAAACTCAATTTCAGGTTATCTTTGGAGATTTTTCGAAGTAATTAGAGGTTAGGGATTTTCCTCCAAAGTTTTTCAAAATTAAAATCCTATAAACTACTACCTATTGTAACTCACTAGGTTTGGTTTCAAAGATTAATTTCGTGTTAGTCAAATTAGTGTTTAGCTCAGGGTTAACCCACCAGATCCTGAGCTAAACACTAATTTGACTCACACGAAAGGTGGGTTGTCAGTTAGGTTAGCTAGTAGTTTATAGGAGGCACAGACTTCAAATGGTGAATAAAAATTAAGAGATTGTATATAATTAGTTAGGCATTAAAATACTTTGTCGCATAATATTTAAAATCAGTGTTTATTTTACAATTGGTTGTTTAGTTTGGGGTAATTCTTGCATTGGAATTGTAAAATAAATTTGATTTATTGGTTTGGGTAGGAAATTGTATGTAAATATGACCAATTACTTTTGCTTTTTTTAAATTATTTAAAAATAAAGGGTCGTTACCTTAGTGAAAGGATGTTGATCCAGGGACCTTCCTCCAGAAATGTTTGGAAATTGATGGTCGAAAAGTGCCTGAATAAATGCATTTTTAGGACATCAATTTCCATTATTACTCCAATCGAACTACTAAAACTTATTTTCAATTTCTTGCAGGGGACGAGAGTTAAGGAGAGAAAAATTTTGAAGACCGTTCTTTTCAGACTGACTAGGGAAAAAGAAGGGGGGGGGGGTAGAAAGAAAGAGAGGGGAACTTAAGTTGCAAAGCAATAAACTGCATCTGTGAAATATTTTTAATTTAAAGATTTCTTTTTGAAGGAATCGAATTTTCCCCCCAACATTATTTGCTTTTCTTTTTGTTAAAATAACTTCGCTTTCCCAAGACGCGTTCTTTTCTTGAGTAAGAGTTTCGGAACCCCTGACTCCTTCTGAACACCACGCCATCGCCTGGTGCCTTCTAACGCAAGATTCCCAAACTTTAACGATTTGCAGCACCTTTTGAAGAATTGGAATTTTCTCACGGCATCCTACTCTAGTTTTATGTACATATTATTACTATGAACACTTTGCCACGCCTCTCACCTCCTCCTGCGGCACCCAGTGATCTGGGCAGTCATTCCAAGCTCGTCAGCTTGCGAGATCGAGATTCTCGCTCACGTGATCGGTTGTGACATAGGCATGTCGCAAAGTAGCATTCTAATCTACTCGAACCTAGCCGCAAGATAAGTTCAGATTAAAACTTATTTTCAAACCAAAAACCCTCAATCTTCATTAAAAGTAAACATGGAATATCGAACAAGTTGTATTTCATGTACTTAAGTTGATCATCAAAAACCTCTTTTAAAACCATTAGTTCACAAATTGGAACATTTACTATAAGCTCTAAATATAATACAGCTAAGCCTACGCGAACCTCAAAATGCATTATTTAAGTCGATATTACCATGGGTATTCAAAAATTTTATAGTCTACATTATTTGCATTTGTTATAAAGGGTGTCCCAAAATTAACGCAAGATTTGAATTTGCCGCCATTTTTGCAATAAATTGTGGGCAATCTTGAAAAAAGAACAATTTGGCAGCTGAGGGTCTAGGGTTATTACAAATCGAGCGTTTTCGATTCTGTAATGCGTTTTCATTATCGAACAATTGTTTGAAAAATAATAAAAGTTTGGGCGGGTCAAGCAGTTTACTGTTATTGGCGCTCGATATCGCAATTAGGTAATGTGCAGGTGGTTGTGGGATTGCTGACATAGACGTTTGACTTCAAATATCCCCATAGGGAGAAATCTAATGATGTAAAATCACACGATCTAGGGTATAATTCATATCACCGAAACGAGAGAGTACACGAACAGGAAATTCCTCATGCAGTGATTGAATTGTTTCGCTGGCTGTATAATAGCATAACACTCCATTTTTACTAACCCTAAACTCCCAGCTGTCAAATTGTTCTTTTTCCATGGCTGCCAACAATTCACAGCAAAAATTGTGGCAAATTCAAATCTTGCGTTAATTTTGGGACACCCTTTATTTTAAATGTGAAAACCAAAAGTAATCATGAGCAGCATTAACTGCATCAAAATAATACAAAACTAAGAATTGTAACTTCGTACTTAGCGCTGCGCCCCGGTAAGTAAATAAACATGGCCGACCGTGATTTACAGTAGAAGACCGTTATAACACACACCTTGGGACCAGAGCTTTTGCGTTATACAGGTTTTTGCGTTATATAGATCATTTCACAAATTTTGAAACTAATATTCAGAATATATCATATATTAGCACTTCAGAATGAGTTTTATCTGCAATTAGTATTAAAGCACCAATATTACAATTAGTTATTCACAAATAAATATGTTTCACAATCAAAAGAAAGTGCATCATCCTGCACTTCTGTTGGTTCATGGTTTGCATAACAACTGCATTTTCAAGAGCCATCTGGTATTTTCTATTTACTGTAAGTACTAATTTTCTCTTAAAAGCTTTGAATTAAGATGGAAAGATGAGAAACTATTTCAAAATTTGATTTTCCTTACAATTTTAGTGCTTGCAAAGCAAAACAGAGGGATTTTTTAAACTTCAAAACATATTGTTTACAAAGTTGTGCGTTTTATAGAGAATTGCGTTATATAGGTCGGCGTTATAACGGTCTTCTACTGTATTTAGGAATAAACAATGTTGCAAAAAATGGTACAATCCAGCAAATTGTACAAAATTATTACTTATGCTTAATTAAAAACGTATTACTTTAAAAACCGGTAAATTAGCCACTTTTGTTGAATTTTTAAATATTATGGCTTTTAGGTTTTCTTTGTTTTGAATTGCACTTTTACGAAATTTTTTTGGATGTCATGCCTTTTACGAAATTTTTTGGGATTTCCTGCTTTTTGCTCTCTGACCACTCTCTTCCCTGATGTTAAATGAAAACATTTTGAAAGTTAGATATTTTTTGTTGGGATTCTTTTAGCGTCAACCAATGCAATGAAATTTCCAGTAACTTTTTGCTGTTTAATAAGTAAATTTTTTTCGACTGGTTAAATTAGTAAAATTTTCTTTTTCCTTTTTACGTTACAGAAGTTTTGTGTACATCAAACTCAATTTCAATACATTTTGTATCAGCATTTCATATACACTTTGTCCAAGGCTGTGTCCAAGGGGAGGGTTTTGGGGGTTAAACCCCTCCCATTGGGGAAAATATAATGAAAAAACCAAAGAAAAGTACATATTTGACTTAAAATTAACTTTAAGGTTAAAGTTTGTGTACAGCATTTAAAAAAAAAAAACACTCTTTGAAGTTTCGAAGCAATTTTTTTCTTTTTTACTAGTTTGTCTGAAAATAAGTCTTCAAAATGCTACTACTCCAGATGCCCCCCCCCCCCCCCCCCCTTCGCTGTGCCAATAAAATTTCGGAGCATCTCTAATTTTGTGTTCAGATCTTCAGTTTTGCTAAATTTCCAGAAAATGCCCCAAATACCTAACATCATTTTAAATTGCATCCAAAAATCGCTTAAACGTGGTTTTGGATTTGTTTCAGTTTTTAAAGGTCCTAAGGTTACCAAATATCGTCACCTCAGAATAGTGATGTAAAATACCTGGGTATTTATTTTTAGGGGTAAATACCCAGGGTATATACCTGGGTAAATACCTAAAGTGGGTATTTACCTGGGTATTTATTTCAAAAATTTATATTCAACTAAAATACTTTTCTGTGTGTATTCCACTACAAATATATACAGGGTCTATTTCAAAAGTAACGCAATTTTTTTTAAAGTAATTTATTGAACAGATTTGCACAAACATTTAAAATTCTTCAAAGTAATGTCCTTCGGCTTCTGCCATGACTGGTAAGTGCCCTGAAAGGCATTTTTGGGGAATTCCCCATAAGGTCTTCTTCATAGCTGATTGGATCTCTTCTAGGGATGAAAAATGGGTTCATTTCAGGCCTACCTTAATCCGAGGAAAGAAGTCTGTCAGACTGTAGGGGGCTGGGACAGCATTTTCACTTGGGGTTTGGACAAATACTCGTGGACTCGCAGCTCATTATGGCACGGTGCTTCGGCACAAACTTGCCTCACACTTTTCTCATCACTAAATGTTGAGTAATGCGAAACACAGCAGTAGACGACATGTTCAGTTCATTTGCAACCATCTTGATAGTCAATCGAGGGTAAAAGTCTAACAATTGAGGAACACAAGCCACATTGTTGTCGGTTTTGCTGGTTGCCTAGAGCGTTGTTAATCTTGAACCCTCCGCCCTCTTTAGAGGTCTTTAACCACCTCGAAACTTATGAATAGTACAGAGAAGAGTTCCTGTAAGCCTCACCATGGGCGCCCATATAGGGTGCTGTTTAATAGGTAAATTTTTATCGACTGGTAAAATTAGTAAAATTTTGTTTTTTCAATTAATGTTTGAAAAGTTTTTTGTATATCGAACTCAATTTCAATAAATTTTGTATCAGCATTTCATATAGACTTTGTCATAACTGTGTTACATTTTATTGATTTGAATTTGTATTGGTTGAAATGTTCCACCCTTAGAATTCGTTGCAGTTGGATAAAATTGACATGACATGCATGTTAAATGAAAAAAAAATTGCAAGATAGATATTTTTTACTAGGATTATTTTACCATTAACCAGTGAAATGAAATTCCAATAACTTTTTGCTGATTAATAGTTAAATTTTTTTTACTGGTTAAATTAGTAAAATTTTGTTTTTCCAATTTATGTTTCAGGAGTTTCGTGTGTATCAAACTCAATTTCAACTCATTTTTTCAGCATTTTATATACAGTTTGTCGTAACTCGGTTACATTTTATTGGTTTGAATTTGTATTGTACTAACATGCATGCTATGAAAATTTTTTGATGAATGAAAAATTTAATGAAAGACAACTTTAATTGTGTTATTGTATTAGGATGTTCAATTGAAACCTGGTCAGTGCGTCCAACTTTGCATTAGACGTTTATGGCTCCATGTAGCTGTGTGTGTGGTGACCCCATGTATAGGTAGAGAGACTGATGCAAGCACAAAGTTTGACTTTACATAGTGACTATGTCTACATGAGGAAGGGAAGGTTGTCATTTAACTTATCGTTCACAACAGAACAGGCAAGTTCACAGGAAAATTCAACTCAAACACGGTCAGTGTGTCTAACTTTGCATTAGACATAAGACTTTGCAGTAGACGTTGCCCCTTACATCTAATGCCCAAGTTAGACGCATTGACCGGGTTTCAGTTGAATGTCCCTGCGAACTCGCCTGTTCTGTTGTGGACGAAAAGTTGAGTGTCAACCTTCTCTTAGTCGTACAGCCACACTGTCGCTATGTAAAGTCAAACTTTGCGCTTGCATCAGTCTCTCTACCAATACACGGAATCACCACACATGCAGCTACATGGATCCCCTTACGTGTTTTGCAAAGTTAGACACACTGGTTGGGTTTCATTTGACGGCCCCTAATACAATAATTCAGGAAAAAGAATAAGTAGAGTTTGAAATTAGATATTTTTCTTGATGTACCTCATAAACATTACTGAAATTTTTTTATTAATTAAAAAATAATTCTTAATTAAAAACTAAAACAAACAATACTAATAGGAAAAAAAGTATGGATCATCCAACTACTGGTAATTTTCTGGATGAAAAAGAAAAGTACAGTTGGCTCTCTGTTTAACGACACTCTATTTAACGACTTTCTCTATTCAACAACCGCTTTTCACCTTCCCAGATGGTCCACTGTAGTGTTAAAAGCATTCTATTTAAGGACAATTTTTCGTGGTCCCTTGAAAGTCGTTAAACAGAGAACCAACTGATACCAAAGACAGAAGCTGGAAAATTCACTATTGGAATTTAGACATTATTTAAACATGCTTTATGTAAATTAAAAAGATTTATCAAATTTGATGAAAAATGCAATTTATTGGTAGAACTATGCTAATCTTGCTATTTTTTAAAGCTAACTACAGTAAAGAGTAAATTAAGAACTTTTTTCCTTTGGAGCAAGTCTTGCAATTTTTCTTTTGTTAGGGGATAAGACAACTAATAAATTGTTTTTCAAAAAAGCAGAATATTTTATTATGTAAATTACTTTTAATGCAACACTATTAATATAAATAATTGAAAGAGACAGCTGTTGTAAATTATATTTCGAAACATATAGAAGGTTTTTATGACGTCAGATAAGTTATAATTTACTGCTGTGTGATGGCGTAAAGTGAAAAATAAATGTACGCCCCCATAAAAACATCTAGTGCTGGATATCCTGTAAAAATCAATATCCTGCATTCCTAAAGGAAAATAAGTAGCAGAGTTCTGTAATTATCAATATTTTATGTTCTTGCCACTGTATGCGTAGTATCTCAACTAATAACTGACTGGAAATTTTAACATAATAAAAATTAGGTATCTTCTAAAAACAGCATATCAGTTAAAAATTTTGGCTCCTTAAGTCAGAAATTATAAAACCTTTGAGAACAATAAATCGTAACCTATTTTAAGAACTGTAGTACCTTATTGGTATTAATTTCTTTTTTACTTTATTAATGCATTTTGATTGTCAAAATGGTTCGAAATGTAGTTAACTTTTTTTCAGATTACAATTAGATTGATGTTAAGGAAAAAAATATAAAGATAAAAAATGAATGTCAATTAGGAATACAGTAAAACCTGTAAAGTTGACCACTTGTCTAAGTTGACCGCTTTTGTCAGGAACGGAATTAGTCCTATCTTATATAATGAAGGAAAACCTCTCTATCTTGACCACTAATATACACCAGCTTTGGTTTGGAGAAATGTAAAAAACTAGGGATGCACCGGATATCCGGTATCCGGCTGATTTTTTAACTATCCGGAACTATGAGGTATCTGATCCGTCAAACCACTCCGGATCCGGATATCCGACAGTTTTTTGCAGGATATCGGGCAGTTATCCGGTAAAAGTGTGAGAGATATCCGTCGGGTATCCGAATCCGGCAGGTAAGGGGGCATCTGATATCCGGTATCCGGCAAAATCTCTATCTGGTGCATCCCTAAAAAAACCCTTTGTAAGTTGACCAACAGGCAAAAGCATTAAATTGTACTAGAGGTTTCATCAGTTATGCCTCAAATAAATAACCAGACATTTTAGAAAATCCTATGAATATTTATGTTTCCATCGAAAAACATTGGCCTGATGTTATGTCCCAGAAAATGCGCCAAACTTCAATAAGGAGTTATTTTGTTGAAAAGTAGATTATTACCATGGTTACAAATGTTCAAGAAAAAATCAAATGAAGAATTTGAGTAACTTTCGACTTATGAATTTTTAGGAATTGTTAATATCAAGTAAGTTGTTTTTCATCAGTAACGACACTTTTTTTTTTTTTTGATTGATTCACAGAAATTTTAAATTTGTATGATACTTTACGAGTCATTCTGGTAAATAATCTCTAAAAATATTTAAACAACATTTTTTCTTATTGTTTTAAAGTAATGTTAAACAATGAAAGTGAGTTTAAAGTATTCCAATTAGTTAAAATGAATGCATGAGACAAGAAATGACAAAAAAAAAGAAAAAAAATTCCTTACTACCCTCTATAAGTTGACAACCTGTCTAGTTGATCATCAAAGTGCAAGTGGTCAACTTACACAGGTTTTACTGTAATTGCAATAGCAATATTTTCTCTTTTTTCCCTCCCAGCTATGCAACTCTTAAAATATCAAGAAATGTATAATAAGGATAATTTCTTATTTTAAATAATGTATATTTTTTTAAATTAAGTTTTTAATTAGGAATTGTCACATACGTACGTTAAAAATCTTTTTAATCTATCTTTATTTATTCCAATTGCTCATTTTTTTAATGCAGTTAATGGTTTTAGCAAAAATCACAAAAAATAAATAAATAGTTGTTTAATATCTGCCTGCATAGCAAATTCTACCTTTTGCGTTAATGTTATAACACTAAAGAGTATGATAAACCTGTGGTCATTTTGACGATGAAAGATGCTAATTTTAAGTACTCTATTCTTGAGAACAATATAAAATTTTGACTGAAAATATTATAAAGGGTTCTCGAGTACATCTAATATTAACTTTTCTAAAGAAAATCGAAAAAAAGGGAAGTTTTTAAAATCCTCACAAAATTACTTATTTTCCACGAAAACAAAATATAAATCAAGTAAAGCAAATGGCTAAATTTAACACCTAAATGAGGAAATCAGAATATTGTTAGCGGTTCAACCACGTACCAACAAATGAAAGTCGGAAAACGCTAGTTATGGTTCAACTTCATCCCAGCAATGCAAGAAACGAAAACCCGAGTTATGGTTCAATTTCACTCCAAGAATGCGACGAACGAAAACGTGAGTTATGGTTCTACTCCGCTCCAGTTATAGGGGAAAAGGAGAACACGATACATGGTTCAGATTAACTCCTATGGTTGGAGAAAGATGGAATGACGAATATGGTTCAACTACGCACGAAACTTGGGAGTGATATAAAACACCCTGTTTTGGTTCAATCGTGCACTGAATGTAGGTTGCAGCAAATTTGCTCCTTTCTTTGGTGCAACGGTGGACGTAATTTTTAACAGTGAATTCAATTATCTCTGCGCATTGAGCAACAGCAAAAGTAATTTTTGTGATTGCAACATGATATTTAGTGTCTCAAATGAAATATATAGTTAATTTTATGGCTGACCTTCAGTGGACCCATGCAGGGGTGGCTAAACTGTGCCGAAGAAAGTGAAAATGTGTCATGTTTGAGGCATCCTGGTTCCATGCACTGAGGTTTAACCATAGTTTTCGCGAGCAATTTGTGTAGTAAAATATATAAATTATTAAATAGGCTCATTAAATGCCTGGTTAATGCTCACTACTGCAAAAAAATAGTAGTTTTGTCATCAAAATATGATAAAAAATATACTTTTTAGGGGCTTGTATCTCAGTGCACTGAGGGTCAGTGTAGAACTGGATGCCTGCATTTCAACTTTAGTATGTGTATTTTCACAATCATGTGACAGAACTGTGAGCAAATTCTTTTCAAGAACACAATACGTATTTCAAAACAGTAAAATGAACTATTAAATTTTCAATTCAATCAACATATCCGGGTTTCAACTTTCCTCCAGGGACTTAACAGATACTATTTAAAACAGTAGTATGATCAAAAACTTACCATAAAAGAGTTATAGTTTTGTAAATAGACTGATTATGCTTACTCGCATACTTTATAATGTGATAACAGAAAGCAAAGTGAAAAAAACGGTTATTATTGCGGTAAAAAGGTAAGTTATTTGTAACACTTTTTTGAAGGTGTTTTAGGTATATTTTTAATTTTTTTAATTAAAATAGCTTTTTTTCGTTTGTACTGTACTTTATAGTTCGTTGACATTCGTTTAAGCTGTACATTATAGTGACAAAGTTATTTTCTCTGCACTAACTACCATAATAGGAAACAATTACTAAGTTATATTTTATTACTTATGATAAAAGCAATACAATGACATTATAAAACAAGGGTATAGTTGCCTAACTGACTAGTGAGACAGAAAAAAAAAAACTGCAAGGCAAAGCATTGTAGCTTAAGTACAACTAACTGGATGCGTCGTTAACTCTTATGCAATTTCCTCATCTTGAAGTGCATTTTATGAGCCTGCAGAACCATTTCCCATAGTTACGTCATTTGATTGTGAAAAGACATACACTCTAGTATGAAATGTAGGCATCAAGTTCTATACTAACCCTCAGTGCACTGAGATACAAGCCCCTAAAAAGTACATTTTTTTATCACATTTTGATGTTTTTCTTTCACTTTGCTGCTAGTTATCATATTATAAAGTATGCGAGTAAGCATAATCAGTATTTACAAGTTTATAACTCATTTATGGTAAGTTTTTGATCATACTACTGTTTTAAATAGTATCTGTTAAGTCCCTGGAGGAAAGTTTAAACCCGGATATGTTGATTGAATTGGAAATTTAATAGTTCATTTTACTGTTTTGAAATACGTATTGTGTTCTTGAAAAGAATTTGCCCATAGTTCTGTCCCATGATTGTGAAAATAAACATACTCTAGTTTGAAATGCAGGCATCCAGTTCTACACTGACCCTCAGTGCACTGAGACAAAGGCTCATGAAAACTGCACTTTTTGGCAATTTTCGATACAAAAACTGCCTTTTTTGGCAGCGCAGAGGGTGAGACATGCAACTAATGAAGGTATTGAATAATTTATATATATTATTTCACAAATTACATACAAAAACCATGGTTGAGCCTGAATGCAGGGAACTAGAGGGCCTCAAACATGACACTTTTTTTATTTTTGCGACAAAGTTTGGCGACCCCCGAAAGGCTGTACTGAAGGTCAGCCACAAAATGTACGATGCATTTCAATTTAGGTACTAAATGTCATACTGTCAACACAAAAATTTATTTGGCTAATGCTTAATACACAGAAATAATCGCATTTTAAAAAACGCTGATTTCGAAAAACCTCTTCGTCGGACTCCACTTTACGAATTTTTACAGGTCCCCAAATATTTTTTTGGAGGTAAAGAAACAATACATGTCTTCTAAAATCTTTAAAAGCATCCACCATAAAAATTCGAGCAAAATCAAAATTGGTGTATATCCGAACACCCCATTTCTTCCCGGTTCTTTAAAAACTGGCTCTTACGTACTACTGAATAACTGAACCATTGAAATAGTTTTATAATCGATACACACATAAGACAAATCCTAAATTCAGAAGCATCATAGAAGGATCAACAGTCGGGGCCCATTCAAATTTTACGGGCGCCCTTGATTAGTCAAAAAGGAATTATGATAAGACGATAAATTTTGCAATCTCGTCATTTTATTGAGAGAGTCTATATCGTGAGGATTATTAAGTAACTTGCGATGGTCTAAACTACTGATTACTAGTCCCTCTAGGGACCTAACTCGACTTAAAGCTACATGTGATTGACCTTCGGCAAAAATGCGCGCACTTAAGTCAACCACAGCACAGCTATATAAGCAGTCTGTATAACTCATACTGACGCGAGCTCGGAAACGTCCCCCCTTCAGTCATATCTTTCTCGTAAAACTAAAAAAGCCCGTTAAGAAAGAACACGTCGCGAAACTCAGTCCCCTGAATCACGACAAAAACAAACGCAACATGTTAGAGATGAAAATCGAATTAGTAGATTTAGTAAACAAAAAATTCAGGCAGTGAAAACGCTACCTACATTTGTCGCACACAGGTAGCGTGCGACACGATCCCGAACTGACATTATGGCGACTGGTTGTTGATATGGTGAGTTTTGATTACTGTCGTGTGTTTAGTGACACTCAAAACTAAGACAATTCGATTGACCGAAACGTAACGATCGTAAGAATCATCAAATTTGGCCAAAGCGTTTAGCTTCTACAACGCCACATAGGAACATACATACATACATAGACTCAAACACATTACTCCTCCGCACAGTCGGGTAAAAAATAAATTGATTCTTTTTTTTTTTTGATTAAGCATTGCTTCAATGTATAGCTTCCCGCAAGGGAGGCTTCTTTAGCTCAGTAGGTCATCCGAATGGATAAAGCGATGTAAAACTAAAATGATGTTAGATCCGACATGGATCAGACAATGTCACTTTAGAATGATTTACTTCCCTGAGCAGAATTTTGATCCAAATTTTCACAAATATAAAGGGTGTCCCAAAATTAACGCAAGATTTGATTTTGTTGCCATTTGTGCAAAATAGTGTTGGCATCTCTGAAAAAAAAAACAATTGATAGCTGAGAGGTTAGCGTTTAAAAAAATGGATCGTTATACGATACAATAACGCGCTTTCATTATTGAACAATTGTTTCAAAAACAATGAAAGTTGAGGCTGGTCAAGCAGTTACTGTTATTGGCGCTCGGTATCGCAACACGGAAATGCACGGGTGGTTGTGGGCTTGTTGACATAGACCTTTGAATTCAAATAACCCCATAAGAAGACATTTAATAATGTTAAATCACACGATCTAGGGTGCCAATTCTGATCACCGAAATGAGAGAGTACGCGACTAGGAAATGCCTTATGCAGTAATTGAAATGTTTCACTCTCTCTCTAGCTGTACGGTACAATAACACCCCATTTTTACTAACCCTAAACTCTCAACTGTCAAATTGTTCTTTTTTCATGGCTGCCAACAATTTATGGAAAAAATGGTGGCAAATTCAAATCTTGCGTTAATTTTGGGACACCCTTTATAATCTAAACTTTTCGCAAGATTCTGAACTACAGTTGTGTCATGCATTAAAATCGGAAAGAATTTGTTTTAACATGTTAAATTACAACATAGAGTTAAAAACATATTTTTGAAAAAGCTATCGATTAATTTTCTTAATTTATCACGCATTGCCGTAATGCATAGCTTCTCGAGAAGGAGGCCCATTAGCAGTTGGTTACAGTACTGTTTCTCAATCTTTATTAACCCGCGAACCGGCAAACTCTTTTGAGAAATTTCGCAGACCGAAGAGGGATTGTTTTTTAATTTGTATTTTATTTATTTATTTGTTTACTTATTTTTTTTATTTTTATTCATTTATTTTTTTGTTTTTCAGTTTCTTTTTTTTTTTGAGGGGTGGGGGAGGAGGAGGGAGGGCTTTCAACCAGCGGACTTCTGAAAAAAAAAAGGAAATCGGACGAGTGAGTTTTTTTCCTATCTTTTCGTTCGTGAAACATTAAAAACACATCGTGACACATTCAAAAACGCGCGCAAAAAGTTTGTGGACAGACGAGGTGTTTTTTTAAAACAAAAAACAAAGAAAAATAAAAAATTAAACATTTATTGGCATTAAATAACTATCAAACAATATTTAAATGTGGAAATAAGTAATTATTGCAACGTAACAGTAAAATATATATATATACTAGCTGTACCCGACGCGCGTTGCTACGCCAACAAAAAAATACATCCTTATACTGATTTTCATGACAATCGGTTGAACGGGGCAGAAGTTGCTACTCTGCAGTGCCACCTGGTGGCGAGTGGCTTCAATGAGCATATTATGCACCTTCTCCGTGGAAAAATACATATATATAGCAATTTTCATAATAACCGGTCCAGGTATCAAGAGAAGCCGTGACTAAACTCAAATTTTGTACTCACGCAGTTTGCAAGATCAATCAATCGCTAAACATATCAAATAGAAAAAGTTTTAAATCCCCCCGTTGCATGAAAAGCCATAAAACAATAAAGAAAGAATTTATTTGTTCAAACTCAAGAAAAATGTCAACAGCTAACTTCTTATCAATGAGATCTTTCATGCGAATTAATTTCAGCAGCCGATAATTTTATTCGTATTTATCCAATGGATTATGACTTAAATTGGAATAAAAAAAGGAACTATCGATCGGATTTTTTTCGAACTGGTCTATAAACATTCCCAGTACCAAAAATAACAAACGGTGAAAGTTTCAGCCAAATCTGCCGGGTAGTTTTTGAGTTCATGGATGACATACAGACAAATTCATTTATATAATTATATTTTTTCAAAAAATCATACAAATTAAATCAATCACAAAATTCCCGTAGAACCCGCGACGAAAGGAAATACGATATTTCCTTTTTTTTTTTCCTTTTTAGAATGGACATTTTTTAACTTGAACAAGCAAAAATCTCTGAGGAGCTGCCAAATCTTTCCGCGGCACCAGTTCGCCGGACCACTGGTTGAGAATCGCTGATGAAGATGGTGGGTTTGATCGTCATATGGGCCAGAAAATATCGTTTTTAAATTATTTTTTTCCTCGGGTAAATTCTGATCAAAATTTTCAAGAATATGTAATTTGATCACTTTGCAGGATAATGAACCACCCAATGATTGTGTGCATTAAAATCAGAAAAGTATTTTTTTTTTTTTTTTTTTTTTGCATGATAAATCACAGTACCAAAAATAATATTTTTATTGGGGTGTTTGGTGGTTACTTTCTCTATACTTCATAAAACTCCAAAATAAGGCATCATTTAAAAGTTTTATTTTCACCACCATCGACCAAAAATAAACAAAAAATTTACATTTGGGCTGTTTTTCTAAAAACTGCGGTTGAAAAAAATCAGGCTTTTGTATTATCGGTCTCGAGCGTGAATGCTTTGCAAGGGTCAGTTAACGTGTTTAAATTTTCAATGAACAAACTTAATTTATGAAAATTTTAATTCATTACAAACTCGGTCACAACCAGGCCCTACATGAGAGTTGTGCAACGTGCAACCAGAGCACTATCTCGAGATTCACCAAGCTAAAGGGGCTCGTTAATTTTAAACTCCGATTATTATCATAGAGTCATTCCATTTCAAATCAGGCAGGCAAGTATGAAAAGTGTCATATGACCATCACCGATTTTTTTGAAAAAAATACAGTAGTTACAACTAAGGTACATATGAACTATCCCAAAAGGATTTTGCAAGAAAAAATTTTTTTCTTCAGTTACAGCCTATTAAAATTCTGCACAAAATCCGCCATTTTGGAAAAAATCGGCAAAACACTCCATTTGAAATGGACACTATTTCAAAAGTATTTAACCTATTCGAATAATTCTTGTTTTTAAAAATAAATAAGGACCCATATATCCTCTAGACATCGTTTTTGAAAGTTAAGTTAGGTTTTTTGATAAAGAAAAAAATTCATTTTTGCCGCCAATAAACTGCATTTTTACCAATTTTATGATTTTTTTTCTCCATGAAAAAAAAGTTTTTTTTACTAAACGGAGATGGCAGTCTAAAGCCCTTATATGATAGTTTCATAACATATTTTATTAGAATCCTTGAGTGCATACAGCCTCGTAAATAAAATTTGAAATTTTGAAAATTTTCAAAAATTAGCGATTTTTGAAGTGATTTTACTCAAAAAACCCATTTTTTAAAAATCTAAAAATTGGCTCATTTGTACCCCATATAATGCTTAACTAGTGGATAGACACCGCATCCGGTATTTTTTCCCATAAAATGTTTTATGATTTTTTGAAAGTGACCTTATCGCCCATGGCATGCATGTAAAATAAAAATGTCTAATAATTTCAGTCACTGAAAATCTGATTGTTAAAAAGTTAAAAATTGGAAAACCCAGGCAAAAAGTAGGACGTCTTGGAAGATTCTCCAAAGGATGGCCTTGGCCCACCCTGGGCTGTCGAGCCAACTATGATGATGATGAAAATCTGATTATATTAATGCCTAATAGCTACAAAAATGGTGCACTTTATCAGGAACAACTAAAATCTTACTGACTTTTAATAATATATCAGTAACAAACTGCTTTTGATGATCCAGTCAATTCGTCTTTTTGTAAGACTCTGTGTGTAGTTTATAGGTAGAAGAGCCTTTGGTGATTATATTAATGACTTGCTATGATAATGATGTACTTTATCAGTAACAGTTAAATTCTTTCCTTTTTTTTTAAATAAATATTAGTTTATTTCGTCTCCAAAGCTATGCATTCACCGTTACTTTCATATGTGGCAACAAACCATATTTTTTCTCTTTCAATAGTCATTCTCTTCAACTCAATTACACGACAGGGGAAATCATCAAAGGGAAGAACAATACAATGCATTTAAAACGATTAATTTTAATTTCGTGCTTTGGTTGTCATTGGCGAATGTTGTCACATAATTTTTGGATCCTACCTCGTATGATTAATTTTATACGTAAGAATATTTATACTAAATTCAAACCGTAAATCTCACTTGTAGTTTAAGAATTTAAAAAGCCCATCTGTTTTATGAGAGAAGTAATCAATTGAACATGGTTGTAAGTTGAGGTAACCAAACAGATCTCACTAAAGGTGACTATTATAGCCAGGGATCCAATTTATAACAAAAGAAGTGCAGGATCCCTATAGTCTTCAGAACTTGTTTTAATGCTTAAGTGGCCTGAATTCGGTCAAAAATACAAAAATTCAAGTAAAACAAATAAGGAAGTATGGGAGCTCAGCTCCCATAACAATTAGGCGCTGATCAACAGAAAAATATATTAACGAAATACAAAAAGGCGAATTGACTGGGTCATCAGATATTTTGAAAAAAACTGCTGGGTTTTATTCAGAATGGCATAGGAATGATGTGAAAAAAAATTGGACTTCATATTCGAATTTAGTTTTGCGTTATTTTGGTTTTACTACAAAATTTCAAGGTGTACGAACGCTTTTGGGAGCCACTGAATTAGTCATTAATATAATCACCAGAGGCTCTTCTATCTAAAGGCTACACACAGAGTCTTACAAAAAGACGAATTGACTGGGTCATCAAAAGCGGGTTGATATTGCTATATTATTAGAAGTCAGTAAAATTTTATTTGTTGCTGATAAAGTGCACCATCATTGTAGCTATTAGGCATTAATCCAATAATATGATCAGATTTTCAGTGACTGAAATTATTAGAAATTTTTATTTTACATGCATGCCATGGGCGATAAGGTCACTTTCAAAAAATCATAAAACATTTTATGGGAAAAAATACCGGATGCAGTGTCTATCCACTTGTTAAGCATTATATGGGGTTCAAATGAGCCAATTTTTAGATTTTTAAAAAATGGGTTTTTTGAGTAAAATCACTTCAAAAATCGTTAATTTTTGAAAATTTTGAAAATTTCAAATTTTATTTCCGAGGCTGTATGCATCCAAGGATTCTAATAAAATATATTATGAAACTATCATATAAGGGCTTTAGACTGCCATCTCCGTTTAGTAAAAAAAACTTTTTTTTCATGGAGAAAAAAAATCATGAAATCGGTAAAAATGCAGTTTTTTCGCGGCAAAAATGAATTTTTTTCTTTATCAAAATATCTAACTAAACTTTCAAAAATGATGTCTAGAGGATATATCAGTCCTTATTTGTTTTTAGAAAAAAGAATTATTCGAATAGCTTAAATACTTTTGAAATAGTGTCCATTTCAAATGGAGTGTTTTGCCGGTTTTTTCCAAAATGGCGGATTTTGTGCAGAATTTTAATAGGCTGTAACTGAAGAAACATTTTTTTTCTTGCAAAATCCTTTTGGGATTTTTCATATGTCCCTTAGTTGTAACTACTGTAATTTTTTCAAAAAAATCGGTGATGGTCATGTGACAGACCCTGCCTGATCTGAAATGGAATGGCTCATAGTGAAAGAGGAGGTGCTTACCGGTATAGGATTTAGGGGGGAAATTCGGGTCCCGTGCCCCCCAACAAAAACTTCAGAGGGCGGCTTTTTTATCCATATCAGAGACACTTTATACTGTACTAGCAGTACCCGCACAGCGATGCCCGTGCTAAAAATTTAATGGAAGTCCGTTGAATAAAAAAAAAATTGACGCCCCTCCCCCTCTGATGTAAAATCATAATTTTTCTTTGTATAAAATGCGTACACATCTTTTCAAAGAAAAAAACCTATTAAAGTAGCTTTGGAATTTAAAACTTTTCGTCAAATCATTAAATTAGATTTACAGTTGCTTTAAAATTGTATTTAGCGAGTGAAGCGGTTTTTACTGCAATTTAAAATATTTCGCCAAATAAAAAAAAAGACATCAAATAATATATTTCAAATGTAAAAATAGTTCCGCAACTCTATTGTTTATCGCCAAACTCGATCAGCAACCACGCTCTCATAATCAATCCGTCTAACGAAAAAAAAAAAAATCCAGTGGAACATTTAAAAATCATCGTCAGAAAAAAAGAAGAAAATGTCGTACATTTCACTCGGATAAAAGCAAATCAAAAGTTCATTTTCTTCCAAAACAAATCGTCAAAACAATGAATTACATTTACGGTTGCTTTAAAGCAATAATCCTCAACTGAACTGCTCAGCGCCTAACGCGCCAAGCGACCACGCTACCGGAACCCAGCTCTTTTGCAAGTGAAGCGGATGTTTTTTCTTTGGCAAAGAAAAATGTAAACTATATCACTCATTATGTCTCATTCATTATGCGCTGGGGGCCTTCGTGGCTTTGTGGTAGAAACTTCGCTTCAAATGCCGGTAAACGTGGGTTCGATAGCCTCGGATGCTCTGAGTGGTGTATTTCCTTTCTTTACGCTGAAAATTTTTCTCATAATGTCTTATGTGTGAATAAATAAAAAAAGTCCAAAATCTCGAGGCAATGGCCCTCAATATTTCCATGATTATTAACTATGGACACGTAAACAACAACAGTAGTGTCATATAAGCTAAAGACAACTATTTTCAACTTAATTAAAAATATAGTCATTTTTATAGTAATGAATGGCTTTTAAAAGCCACTCCACCGCAGTCATTCCGTCAAAACGCATAAACAGATTTGCCAACCTAGTGCATGAAAAATTATTTAAATTAACAGTTTCTTATTGTTGTTTTTCTATCACGAAAGTATTCGTCAGTTAAAAGATTGAATTGTTACACAATTTCACAAAAATATCGTTTTGTTCTAAGAAGATCGAAAACTTGGTTCAGAAAAGTGTCATTTCATTACGGAGCAGAAAATAGCACAAACACATAGGAAAAAAGAATATATATATTTTTTTCTCCGTCTCGTTTTTCATATTTTAACAATGAAGTGCGGAGAAAAAAAAAGTCAGCTGAAATGAAAATAATTTCACTGTAACCGCTTAAACCTTAAAAAAAATATATTAATTTGAATTTTTGGCATCTTGAATTCAAATTATGTTTTTCGCAATCACGAGCGTGTGTGTGTATGAATGTGCGTGCATGTTTGTGTAGGCGCATGTGTGTGGGTGCGCGTGTGTGTGTATGCATGCATGCATGCATGTGTGTGCGTGCGTGTTGTGTATGCAGTGCTGTGTGTGTATGTATTTATGCTTATTTGTTTGTGTCTGTGTGCAGGCATGAGTGTGTGTGTGTGTGTAGGAGTGTGTGTTTGTGTCTGTGCGCAGGCATGAGTGTGTGTATGTGTGTGTACGTGCGTGTATGTATGCGTGTAAGTGTAGGATATGGATGCAACCTGGAGACGGTTTTCGCAAGAGGAACAGCACCGTGAGACCGGTCGACGCGACGGCGGTGCTGGCAGAGGGTGGCGGTGGGAAAATAAAATGATAACACGCCAAAACAGTCAAGTGAGAACAATAAGCAATCGTGATTGCTCAAAAAAAAAAAAAAAATAATAATAATAATAATAATAATTTGAGTTTTAACATCTTGAATTCAAAATTATGTTTTTTGCAATCACGAGTGTGTGTATGTAGGCGTGTGTGTACGTGTGTGTAGGCATGAATGTGTGGGTAGTTGTGTGTGTCTGTGTCTGTGTGTGTGTGTGTAGGTGTCTGTATGTGTGTATGTGTTTGTGTATGTGTGTATGTGTTTGTGTATGTGTGTATATGTGTGCGTGTGTGTGTATAGTTGTGTATGCATGCGCGTGTGTGTAGGACATGGATGCAACTTGGAGACGGCTTTCGCTATAGGAGCAGCATCGTGAGGAGCCGGGCGACGGTGACGGTGCGGAGGGTGGCGGTGGGAAAATAAAATGATAGCACGCCAAAAACAGTCAAATGAAAGCAATAAGCAATCGTGACTGCTCAAAAAAATCTGTCTTTCTATTACACATGGAATTGCTCTGAACTAAAAGGCATTATTTTCTCTATTGTAATTAAAATAACAGAGCTGTGGACATTACCGAACACTGTGGATCGCTGCAAAATAAAATCCCAACAAAACATAAATGTGAAAAGGAGCCAATTTCGATCAAAATGAGGCCCTGGGTAGACGGTGTCACCGATAAAATAGTTCAGATCTGAACGGGTACCGAGTTTCATAGCTGTTCCTCATAGAAGTTAGACTGTCCCATGTTTTTCAATTAATTCAGAAAACATTTTTTTTATTTTCCTTGATTCCGGATTTTAAACTTTCGACAAGTTTTGGTCGCCAATAAACAATTTACAAAACTTTTGACTGCTCTAAATATACAGTAACTTGCCAAGTTTAAATCCGGGATCAAAGAAAGTAAAAAAATTGTTTTCAAAATGAATTGAAGAACACAGGGCAGTCCAATTTCCATGAGGAACTGAGATGGAACTTGTTATCCGTTGAGGTCAGAATCTTGTCGGTGACACCGTCTACCCAGAACCTCATTTCGATCGAACTTGGCTACTTTTTACATTGATATTTTGTTTGGATATCATTAAGTTTTGAAAGCTAAATCATAGTAATGTTCTTCTTTAGAATTAAATGTAAAAGCGCGTACAAAAACAATTTCCATCCCCCCTGCTTTTACGATGCACTGTTTCTTTTCATTAGTAATTTCGAAGATATTTCAATAACTAGGGTTTTGGCGCTATCGTCAATTATGGGCTATAATTGTTTGCTTCTGTCACTATCAGCATGGCCATGGCCGAAGTACATTAGCCCTTGGTCTTTGGCCTCCACAAATTTGGCGACAATTGGGAAAATTGCTAAGACTCCTAGTTTTCAAACTCTTCCCGCAATTTCTACATTGTATGGGGGAATTATCATGACGTAGATCGTAAAATATGCAGAATTGGTGAAAACATTCCCCCATTGCTTATAATTCCGTGGCGCCAAGTTTGTGGACCTTTAAGAAATTAAAATTCAGCGAGGCTAAAAGACGTAACCATGGCAATGAGAAACAAAACGTCAGTAATTTTAATGGAGATTAGATTTATTCGAACTTTATTTTTAACGGCTTGTAACTTTTTTTCCTTTGGAGATAGAAGATTAATTGTTCGACTATAGTTCGAGATATTTCTGGAACAAAAAATGTCGCTTTTTCCAACGGTGTCAAAAAGAAGACTGTGGGACAATTCCTTCACTTTTTATTGATAGATTTAATGAAGAAAGTATTGCCAAAAATTCAGCTAAGCCTAAAAAGGTTCGAGCTAAAAACGCAAATTGCTCCCGTCGTAATGAAGTTGGAGCATTGAAAAAATTGCTAAGAACGCGGAAAATTCTACCATTTTCAACAACGTAAAATATTGATATGTGCAAGTAATTTTTCACCCCTTTAATAACCAATAATAGGCGATTTACGTGAAATTTGGGCCTAAATTGGATTAAAAAAAGAACTATTTATCGGATTTTTTTCGAATTATAGCCTATGTTACTCAGTAAGAAGGCACCTTTCATACAGTGAAAGAATTTTTTCAAATATTTGCAATAGTTCCGGAGATTACCTCGAACATATAAACACACAAAAATTCGTCCTCTCTCTTTATATTATTAGTATAGATCTAGTATCTCTACTCCATATGAGTTCCTGGGCATCCACATATCTCCGTGAGTACAAATCCAACATTAAATTGGATTGTTATTCGGAACATTTTCACATATACGTTATATATATATATATATATATATATATATATATATATATATATATATATATATATATATATATATATATCCTCATATATATATATACTAATAATAATGCTGAAAGTCTCTCTGTCAGGATCTCTGTGACGGGCATAGCGCCCAGACCGTTCGGCCGATTTTCATGAAATTTGGCACAAAATTAGTTTGTAGCATGAGGTGTGCACCTCGAACCGATATTTCGAAAATTCGACATTACTCTTTTTCTATTCCAATTTCAAGCACATTTTACCGAGCAAATTATCATAACGCGGGCGAGTAAACAGTAGCGTAACTATGGGCTCTAGCGCCCCTGGCGAACTAAAGAAACTGCCCAGTGTCGTCCACATGGGAAGTCACCGGAGGTCATTGTGACCTCCAAATTTTTTTATTTTTTATTTTTGAAACATTTTGAGAAATTGATTCGACAAATAGGAGGCAGCACTGTAATTTTTCTTCTTATTTTCTTTTTTAGAATTGTTTTCAATGATGCCCAATGCTCCTTCTCAGTAGATGTTATGTATATGTATTTCTATATATACCCCCTCTAACTCTTTTTCTTGCAAGTTTTAATTAATATTTTTTTCAGCATTTTTCAAATTCTATAATAATAATAATAATAATAACTTTTTTTTTTGTAATCAGTCGAAATGCCGCCCCCTGGCGAGAGTCACTCCTGCCAACCCCTAGCTATGCTACTGCGAGTAAATTACCAAAGCAAATTGGCGAGAAATTCACCATCAATTATTTGTAAATATACAAGTGAACCAAATAACCTTTTAATTTTCTACTACGGGCAAAGCCGTGCGGGTATTACTAGTATCTATATAAAGATATATAAGTATTATACCTTCATACTACAAAAAGCACGTGATACCTTTAACTACAAAAAGCACTTGATAAGTGTCTATATTTGAGCAAGTTGAAATTATTTTTGATTCCAATGCCATAACGGGTACTGAAAATATAGAATTTCATGACAATCTCTTGACGTTCTTTTACAAGCGAGGGGCACAAGTTCAACAAATCCTCTTTGTTCTCTTCCAATCGACCACAGTTAATTTACAGAATAAGAAGTTCCGCTACAAAATTACCACAGAAGATTGAGGCCTTCTCTTTTGGAGTTAGGGCGCATCGAATGTCAAAGCACGTGGAGTATCCAATTCCGAGAGGCAAAATAGATACGATCTCCTCTTTGAAATACTATGTCTTGATGGTATGTTGTTAAACAAATATGAAATGTTCATTTTTAATGGCAGGGAGAAACGCCGTACGAGGCGTTTAGTATCAAAACCAGCTCACTTCATTCATTAAAAAAAATTATAGGAGAAACAAAAAAGTTTCAGGCTCTGCCCAATTAATTTTCCTGAAAGATATTGCTTTTTTCTTCATTTGAAAAACATTTGGTGTACGATTGCACTTTCGTTTTCCTTTTCAAATCAGAAATTCAGTAGATTCAATTAAATTCGGATAGCAAAAATTCATTTCGACTCTGACCTGGAATTTTTTTTTTAATGGGAAATCTATGCAACCCATGCGATTATTCCTCATTGCATAGATTAAATGTGTTTTGTACCTTCAAAACTGACGTCGGTTATGATTTGAGCATCTACCCCATTAGTCCTGATTTTTGTGTGAGTCGATTGTAATGTTTAATTACACTGCAAAAAAAAAAAAGAAAAAAACTTCTAACATAATTCTTGCTTATAAATACGTAATGACCTCCTGATTCTAATAATGACCACTGTAGTCCTCCCCTCTATCACGTCCCAATTTTTGGAAATGGCACCCCCCTCTCCCCAACTTTTTCAAGTTTTCGAGTTCCATAGCCAATATTTATATTTGGAAGGGAATGGAGCATTATATTAGCCATTAACACTCTTCTGAGGGCCTAGAGAGGTGCAAAGTGTAAAAGCCTGAACATTTGGAGAAAGTTGGGAGACTCGTAGGGACCATATAAAAAGTTGTATTTCGTATTCGTTTATTAATTTTTTTTCTCTTCAAATTTTTCAAAAAAAAAAAAAAATCTGCACCTTATTTTGACTATTTTTGAATTGGAAGTATGCATTTAGGACTAATGGTTGCAAAAATTGAGGCTTTACAGGTTAAATGGGACACACTGAATATTGTTCAATGGTAATTTCAAGAAAAGGTAAACCTCCTCCGGGGAAATTGGTTTTAAGCTAATCTTAGTATGCTACAAAAGTTTTCAAATTTTGATCCAAATTAGCGAAATAGACACTACTATGTGGTTTTAAAGAGTTCATTCTCAGAAATATTATGCAACATAGGGTAAATGACTAGTTATGGGGATGGTTAAGGTATTTTTTGTTTGGATTGTCGTTGAACTGTGCGGGTGCAGTTCTAGTTAATGGAAGTAACCACTTCTCACGTTGTTAGAACTAAGAAATTGCACTTTTATAGCTCTGAAACTTTCATTAACTTTCAACTATGATTTTTATTTATTATTATAATTATTTAATATTTTTTAAATTTATTTATTTATTTTCTGCCTTAACTTTTTGACCAGTTATGGTCACACTCGCTTAGTTATTGGCATACTCAAAACTGGTAATGGTTATGTTAGCTGAATTCAAATATGTTCACGAAATACACACACACACACAAAAAAAAAAAATATATATATATATATATATATATATATATATATATATATATATTCAATCATGTTGTACCCATACCCGTTTTCCCAGGGTCCGGCGCTGGAATATCTTGCGACTATTTTTCTTTTTATCAACATGTTGGATCTTTCACAACCCATTTCGATGGAGAACTTGAAACCAGTCATGTGGCATTACAACAACTTGCTTCACATCTGTATCCATTCCAAAAAGCAGTAATACTTTCAGACTCGACCTCTGCTTTACATGCTTTGTCTAGCAATAACCATGAAAGTAAAGGGTCTCGTATTCAGAGCTGTAAAAAACTCCTGAGGGGTATTGAGAAAACTGTGGCTTTTCAGTGGGTATCATCCCACTGTGGTCTGCCCGGAAATGAGAAAGTTGACTTCTTGGCCAAGAAGGGATGTAATATTCTCCAAAGGTCTCATAGACCCTTGCCGCTCCACTCTGCTGGATTGGAGATCAAGAGGGTGCATAGGGATGCGTTTCGTCGTGTTGCTTCCCGGGCTGCTCAAGGTAAACCCTGGGGGAGACTGTGCAATGAGTCCCACTGTATCCCAAATTCTCCTCGAGCTGCTGCTAACAGGACACGATTGTCTCAATGCCTATTTGTTCCGCTTTCAACTGAAGGATTCCCCGATCTGCACTTTATGCAACTCTGGACGAGTCATGGACGCTACTCATCTGGACGACTGCTCTGCACTAACTAATTTTAATTGTGTTGTCGAGAAATATTGGAGAGCCCGCGGTTTTATGGCCTAATGGCCAATGTACCCGGCATTTGTGAAATAAATAAAAATGTTGTACCCATACTTTTCTTACAATTTAATCAAATTTCATCTTTCGAATTCGAACAACATTAAATGGCTAACTGGCCAATCTCTATTGAAAGGTTCGTCTGAACAAAAAAAAAAAAAAAAAAAGATTAAATAAATAAAATAAATAGAACTACTCTGCCCCCCGGCTGCATCTTTCATTTATCATATCTCTGTCAAATTTAGCTTACGTTTTATCATCAATTCTAAATAAAAAATTTGAGTAAGAACGCCCACAAAAAGGAATTATATGATACACATAACTGAAATACTTAATTTCACTTAACTAGTTATGGGTACATCAGCTTGAAAGGATCTTAGGTATCCTTACTAATGGCAGAAATATTTCTACATGATAGAAACAAAAGCTAAAGAATGAGTATGTACGAAACAATAAGAAACAGAAATATCAGGCGCTTAGGAAAGAAACCTTTCAAAATCTTAAATGCAAAGAAAGTTGCATTATTTCCTGTTTGAAAATTTTTCAAACATCAATAAAACTCAAGTTTGAAAAAAAAGTGGTGGAGATGCTTTTGAAAGACGCTATTTTGAGAATCTATTGATGGTGTTCCTGGAACACCGATTACAAACTTGATATTGACTATACAGGACAAGCTTGCCCATTGCGTGTTGGATGCCCATAACTAGTCATCCACCAAAAGATAAATAAATAATAAAGATTACAAAATAATAATAAGATTAGTAATAAATAATTGGTTAAAAAATATCAAGAAGCTGTAACATTAGTAACTATAAAATGGAAACCTTCGTCTTTAATCTATAAAAATGGAAACCTTCGTTTATGAGAGGTATACTTTTGGCAACTTTTGATAAACTTTAAAATTAATAGTTAAACGTATCTTGAAATTTGTTCAGTAGCGCTTATATACTACTAACTGTACTTAACTTCTTTTATTAAATGCCAAAAACTACTTTCAAAAGTTTGTTTCAGGGTCAGACAGCTATGAGAAAACCATAATTGCTTTGCAAAATTTAAAAACACCTTCAAACAGGAAAAATAAACAAAGCCTTTCAAATGCATTTCAAACCATAAACTGGAGTTAATATCTTAGAAAAAGTCAGTATATGGAGTATGTTTGGTTACATCTACATTACATAAAATAACTGATGTTCGATACAGTGTTTTTAAATGAATTTATGAAATTGTATATCGTACATAAGAATTAATTATTCTGAATTTTACAAAAATATTAATTTAAAAAATAGGTTTCATCATTGAAACCACAAAGATGGTTCAAATCCTATAATACTGAATGTCAGATTATGCAAATAAGTTCAACGCTCCCCTTGCAACTTTCAAAATTATGTTTCTTGTAACCTAGCTTGAGTAAGTATTAAACTTTTTACTGAGTGAGATCAACAGTATATATATATATATATATATATATATATATATATATATATATATATATATATATATATATATAGCACAAATACACACTAAATCTTGATAGACAGTAGTTGTAATAAATGTAGATCATTTTTTGCGTGTTAAGAAGGTATATCTGGGGATTATTATTGTTTTTTTATTTTTATGTATTTATTTATTTTTTTGTTTTTCTGCACCATTTTTAACCATTTAACAAAGATGACAGGGGGATGTTTTTTGCCAAGTAGGACAAAACACCGAAAAACACTTTTCAAAGATTTAACTCCATTTCGTTCGACACGATTAAAAAGTATTAGTGACAGTATAAAGAAAAAAAATAAAGACGTTACCAGAGCATTAAAGTAGTGAAAAACACATAGAATGTTTTAATGACAGTGGTGAAGCGCAATATTGCGCAACACTTTTTTAAGCAAGAGAGAAAAAATTAATATAATTTTCTTCCCCCATTTTCGGGATTAAAGTTAATGACATTAACGCGAATAATCAAACATTTTAATGAGGGAAAAATTGAGGATGGAAGCTCGGAAAAGAAAATTAAATTTACGAAAATTATCCGCGGTGAAAAAGCTCTACTGAAGTGATTCGCTATTATAAAAGCTATCAGAGTTATTTTCACCAAAACTGGAGAAAACACGATTTATAAAAAGCTACAATGATTTTCGTATATTTTTAGACCGTAGCACAATTATTTAAAAAAAAAAAAATTGGAACTAAACTAAAAGTTGAATCTAAAACACGAAATTTTCCGCATTGAAAAAGCTTTACAGAAGTGATTCGTCATTATAAAGGTTACCCGAATTATATTCACTAAAACTGACGAAAACTGGAGTTATAAACATATGTTACAATACTTTTCCTTTTTTTTTTTTTTTTTTTTTTTGACGCTAGAGCACTTATTTAAAATCTGGAAAAAAAAAAAAAAACAAGTAGTGACATTTCTGCAAGAAAATCTAAACAAACAATTACTAACAATCAGCACAACAACACACTGACAATCAGGCAATGGATAAAACATTAAGGATGGAAGCTTAGAAAACAAAATTAAATTACAAAAACAAACCGCAGCGAAAAACCTTTACAGAAGTGATTCGCCATTATAAAAGTTACCCGAATTATTTCCACGAAAACTCACGAAAACTGGAGTTATAAAAAAGTTGCAATGCGTTTCCTATATTTTTCGACGCTAGCGCACTTATTATTTAAAACCTAGAAAAAAAAAAAGCAGTGAGACTTCTCTAAGAAAATCTAAAAAAATTACTAACAATCAGGGAAGGTGAGTGGAATGGATACAACTTTAAGGATGGAAGCTTGGAAAATAAAATTAAATTACGAAAACAAACCGCAGAGAAAAATCTCTACAGAAGTGATTTGTAATTGTAAAAGCTACTTGAGTAATTTTCACCGAAATTGGCAAAAACTAGAGGGATAAAAATGTTGCAATTCTTTTCCTACACGGAAGAAATTTGTTATAACGTATGTAATTGTGATTTACAAAACGCTACAGCCAAGTGACGTTATAGGCGATCGTCGTTTCTGCTGATGGACGAATAAAAGGACTGAGATTTTTTAACTTTGTGACAAACCTGTCACTATAAACAATGTCTCAATAACCAAGCTTAACTGTATTTTACGACGGTCTTACATTTATTGTTTGAAAACCGCGAAAAAATGAAAAAAGATAAGCAGCGACACTGCTGCAAGAAAATCTAAACAAACACTTACTAACAATCAGCGAAGGCGAGTGGAATGGATACAACATAATACAACAGCAGCACATATGGTTCTACTCCCCTTTTCTTTAAGAAAGAAAAGTGACGTCACAATGTCGATCCTCCTACAGTTTTGGGAACACCCCCGCAAGCAGAAGCAACAAGGAACCACTGTGAGTCCTCACTTTGACGACAAGCTCCGGACTAATGGATCTTAGTGTCGTCATAAATGCCCCAAACTCACGAGATATCTTAGCAGAGAGCGGACCACTTTAGACAGCAGTCTGCTTGTGGAAGATGGTACTGGGGTATTTCTTCCAGTGCCCTTGCTGTGCCATCGCAGTCAGAGGTCAACGTGTAGAGCATGCAAATAGTAGCCAGTTAGAGGCAAGAGGTGGGGAATAATCAATGAAGGAAACACGAAATGTGTAGGATTGTAGTAGCACGTGACCTTTTTTACAAAGAAACAAGAGTTTTTACCCACGTCGAATCCTTTTTCCTACTCTTACTTGAGGACGGACAGACACGCGAATGGGATTCGATTCAGTATCTGTATATCATGTTAAATAATTAGGGGCTGTCGTCCATTCATGATATCACACTTTTTTAAACATATTTGGTTTCCCTTTACCCCTTTCTTACAAAGAGTCACACGTACCTTATCCCCTCTCCTAACCAAGTCACATGTTATATAAAAATATTGTTCTCAATGTATTTATTTTAACAAAAATGTGTGTTGTTGTCTCCTCCCTCTCCTTTATCTCAAACTGTCACAATCTCACGAATCCCTCCCTCACATTGTGATATCATTTGTGGACGAGCCTTTTGCCCTCAATAGATTAAAACGCAGATGAAGCGCAACTCAAAATGCGACAATTATACACGTGTTTTGAGGTTCAAGGCACCCTTTTAATCAGCCTAGTTTTACGAAATGGATATTATATCATTTATTAATTAATATCACATTATTTTTCAGAGATTTTAAAAGTTTTTTTGCAGACTAAACGTTTACAATACAGGACTACTCGCTGGGAAAACAATATCCCTAACGTCTAAGGGATTTGGAAAATGTGTAAGAAATTACAGTCACGGAATCAGGGAAATGCACAGCTGGTAATCAATTATTGCAAAGCACGACTTGAAAAGCAGCATCTATGATAGGTAACCACATCACGTCTTATCAATGAGAAAAAAAAAAAAAAAAAAAAAAAAAACTGAGGCATAACGACTTTATTTGAGTCCATCTAGCCTTTTATTTATTTATTTATTTATTTTATTCATTTATTTCTTTTTTAGCCAACTGACACAGTGGCTTCGACTAAATGCATTTACTCTCAGTTAAAAAAAGAAAATCATATTCTGTATGCAATATACCAGACAGCCCGGTTATCGTATCCAGAGACCGCAGTTTCGTTCTTATTAGAATTCCTCAGTCTGGAATAATGAATAACCGAGTTGGAGGCAGATGCCAACTCATTGAAGCTGAGAGCTCAACAAACTGGTAGTTAAAAGAAATATATCTCACCAGCGAGTGACAGCAGCATAGTGCGGTTCAACTTGAAAATTGAAGGTAAAGCCTTCAACAAAAAAAGGTTTTGCCTTCAATTTTCAAGTCGAACCGCACCGTGCTGCAGTCACTCGCTGGTGAGATAAAGTTAATTCATCCACCAGTTTGTTGGCGCTCTCAGCTTCAATAAGATGACATTAGCCTCCAAGCTCGATTACTTATTATTCTAGACTGATGAGTTCTAATAAGAACGAAACTGGAGTTTCTGGATGTGATAACCGGGCTGTCTGGTATTTTTGCACGCGGTTCTGCCTTAGCCCTGGCTTAGGGGCGGTAACTTACTGCTAATCATGTTCTGTGTCATAAAGGGTAAATATAACTTCAATGCAGATCATTTAATTTTAAATGTCATTTGGGTTAGTCGATACATTTTGCGTTCAAAAACGGAAGTCCCCTAAAATTATCCAGTAATGCAGTCAGTGCATGGGAAAGAATCCAGCATCATGGTTCGGGGAAGTTTTGGTCACGGTGTAGTATGTGATATTGTAAAAATGGATGGAATCATGGACTTAAACGATATCACACCATCCTTGTGCGACACTATTTTCTATGGCACTTGCCTTATTGGTCGTGGATCCGCTTTGCAACAAAACCACGAGCCAAAACCTACTTCCAATTTGTATAGACGCAATCCAATGTTAATAAGTGTTCCAAAACATGATTAGATCGCTCCACAGTCCAGACTGCAGCCTTATTGAACTATTCTGGGTGCATTTGAATAGGTGCAATAGAGACATAAATAAAAGTAAAAATTCAAACAAGCAGGGAATTCAATTAAGTTGGAGTAACATTGGATCCGAAGTTTTGGATAAATTAACCTATATATGTATGCCCACCGTGCATACGGCGGTGATTGTTCTTCTAAAGTGAATATTTTGACCAAGGGCAAATTTAAGATAACATTATGAACTAAAGTAAGTACGTAGTGAAATATGTTTCTTTACTTTTATTAAAGAGCATGTTCATGCGAGAGTTTATCTTCTATTTATATTTCTTGAAAGAACTAAAAAACAAGGGGTGCATTGAAATTTATGAGCGGTAGTGCATACAGCGTGTTCTCGTTTAACCTGCAACCCCGCTGTTTTTGCAACCGTTAGTGCTAGATGCATACTTCCAATTGCAAAAATGGTCAAAATTAGGAGTAGAGTTAAAATACTCATAGTTTCAAACAAAAAAGAAAATTTTAAAAAAATACGAAATCTCATTTTTTTTTTTTTTTTTTAATACGGACTCTACATTCCTAAATATAAGTTAGGAAACCTAAACTCCATTGAAAAATAATTTCAAGACAAAAAAAATTGAAACGTTTGCGATAAAAACTAAAGGAGATTTCGGTTCAAAATTTTAATCGTGGAGAAGATGAGATTGGAACGTATCGCCCTTTCGAAAAGAATAACTGGTTGTCGTATTAAAAAAAATAATAATAATTATATTTTTCATTGCTCTTAAAAACACACGAGAAAAGCTCGTACATATTGAAAAAAAAAAAAATCTATGCTCACATATAACTTTAAATTCTTGTTAACAACCTCAAAAGATGTTATTGAAAGCGAGTGTAAATTGATGTAAATCACAAAACGCAGCGTTTCATATCTCGAGGGATGTTTTCTGAGCTGTCAAAACTTTTGTGTTCGAATTATTTTCAATGGAGATTATTAGATCCCTAAGCATAAGTTAGAGGATCTAGGGTTCGTATAAAAAGATAGAGTTCGTATTTTTTCAGTTTTCCTTTTTCGCTTTACACTTTCAATATCTTAACTGGTCTTGCAGTTTAAACGAGGGCACGCTGTGTAAGCCAAATAAATTTAAAAGCATGTTTTACAAAAAGCAGTTGGCAACGGTACTTTCATATACCTCACAAGACCCAACCATCAACTTCAAGATTATATGAAGTTTAAACCTCTGAACTGACAACGCAAAAGTATTTAGAGGCTTTCTTTCAGTTTTTTAACTGAACAACGATAAGAAAGCAATGTCACGTAACAAAAAAAAAAAAAAATAAATAAATAAAAGTACAATAAAAATAGTTCAAAATTTGCGAAAATGAGAAAGACAGGAATTTAAATTAAAAGTCGTGATAATACGATTTGTTTGCTGGGCAAGTCATTCATTGGATTAGACAAGGAATGCGACAAAAAAAGAAAAAAAAGAAAAAAAAAGGAAGCGAAATGAAATTAAAAAAAAAAAAAAGTTTACTCGAGAAAATGTTTTAAAAGCTTTAGTTTTAAAATTAATGCTTATTTAAGGTTTTCAATGATTTTGAACCTTTTAACACCATAAAAAATTTAGTTTAATGTGGTTGAGTGTGAATTATTTGAAACTTAAGATTTTTTTTAAATTTTGCTTCGAAACAAAAAAAATATAACTAGAAAAATGAATAGCTTCGAAAGTTAAAAGGAAAAGTCTTCTTTACTAATAATAAAGCTTAAAGTCTCTCTGTTCGGATCTCTGTCTGTCAGGATCTCAGTGATGCGCATAGCGCCTAGACCGTTTGGCCGATTTTCATGAAATTTGACACAGAATTAGTTTGTAGCATGGGGGTGTGCACCTCGAAGCAATTTTTCGAAAATTCGATTTTGTTCTTCTTCTATTCCAATTTTAGGAACATTTTCCCGAGCAAAATTATCATAAGATGGACGAGTAAATTACCAAGTTATCATAATGTGAAAACGTAACATGGGCAAGCCAATTGGCGAGAAATTTATCATGCATTATTTGTAAATATACAGGCGAACCAAAAGACCTTTTAATTTTCTACTACGGGCAAAGTCGTACGGGTGCCACTAGTATAATATAAATATGCATGTAGTGAATGAATTGTTTGAAATGTATTATGCTTTACTTATAATTGATGCTATTTATTAATATAAAATCACTATTATTTCGGGAATTGATATATTCTTGACCTTCTTTATGAAATAGGATTCATGACAAGTGTTGAGGGGAGCAAGTAAGTTCTTGGTCCTATTTGGGTTAGTCGAACCTTACAAGAAAGTTTACAAAAAACCAAAAGCCTCATAGCAGTTTTGTAATGAGCGGATACCGTCTATACATTTTTACATCCTTTTACAAAAAAGGAAGTATTGTATTCGCGAAAAAAATTTCACTCAAAAATCGGCCTTAATTTCTATTTTTCTCACCCCCGAATGAATGTTGAGTTTTTTTTTTCGACCCGACCACAGGTGGATATATGCCTAGGAACCTACAGACACCCGAAATATCCATTTTGACGACCCCCGAGTTAATTACAACGAATTTTCTCGTGACGTCTGTATGTACGTGCGTATGTGCGTATGTGTGTATGTTTCCCGCATAACTCAAAAACGGTATGCCCTAGAAAGTTGAAATTTTTTACGTAGACTCCTAGTGCTGCCTAGTTGTGCACCTTCAATTTTGGTTGCATTCAGATGTACCTAAGGGGGTCTTTTGCCCCTTTTTGGGGGGAAATCATTATTAATTTCGATGTAAACTCAAGTGGTGTTATAATTTGTCGGACACTTGGCGATACATCGCCAGTCTTTTGGTCACCAAGTTTTGTCGCCAACTTGGCGACAAATTTAGCGATTTTTTTTAAAATTTGGTTTTAATATGGCCACTGTTGGTGATATTTAGAGAGTAAATAATTGAATCACATTAAAACTGCCAATAATGAGGAAATAACATTAAATTGGAGTAAAAGGAAGTCATGTGATGCACACCCCCCCCATCAGCTCGTTTGAATACCATCTCTTTTTCAGGTTCCAAATAGATCTAAAATACGTAATATCGTTTGTGTAATTTATACTTTTAGAATTAGCTACTTCGAACGATTTAAATTAGTATTAAAGATAAAACTAAATGAACTAGTCTATATCGAATTTGATATCGCTTTTTACACTATGTGCAATCAATTGCATTTAAAGGAAAAGAAAAACCGACTAACTAGTACAAAGGCATTCATGCCAGAAAGGGTAATGATCAAAGAACACTATTATTATTATCTACATTTACAAAAATGAATGTTTGTCTGTATGTCATCCATGAACTCAAAAATTACCCGGCAGATTTGGCTGAAACTTTCACCGTTTCTTATTTTTGGTACTGGGAATGTTTATAGACCAGTTCGAAAAAAATCCGATCGATAGTTCCTTTTTTATTCCAATTTAAGTCATAATCCATTGGATAAATACGAATAAAATTATCGGCTGCAGAAATTAATTCGCATGAAAGATCTCATTGATAAGAAGTTAGCTGTTGCCATTTTTCTTGAGTTTGAACAAATAAATTCTTTCTTTATTGTTTTATGGCTTTTCATGCAACGGGGGGATTTAAAACTTCTTCTATTTGATATTTTTAGCGATTGATTGATCTTGCAAACTGCGTGAGTACAAAATTTGAGTATAGTCACGGCTTCACTTGATACCTGGACCGATTATTATGAAAATTGCTATATATATGCATTTTTCCACGGAGAAGGTGCATAATATGCTCATTGAAGCCACTCGCCACCAGGTGGCACTGCAGAGTAGCAACTTCTGCCCCGTTCAACCGATTGTCATGAAAATCAGTATAATGATGTAGTTTTTTGATGGCGTAGCAACGCGCGTCGGGTACAGCTAGTTGTATATATAGTTATCAAATAAATGTATTAAGTTTTTTAATCTTTTTAATCATCGTCTTGGAAGTATTTAGTTCTACATGAAGCCGGGAAAGAACATTAATGAATCCCACATTGTAAATAGAGTACAGGTATGACTTTAAACTTTGTCAGCAACTTCCGACAATTCTATTAATTTTACAGATTTATTATGATTCAAAATCATTCATACTTTTTGAAGTCTTTCTGATCGTAATTGATGAAAAATTCAGTTTAATTATGGAAAAACTGGAGCAGACAGTATTATAAAATTTAATAAAATTTTACAACTATAAACTGTTGGAAAAATTGAAAACAGCACCTCTCCCTTTCAAGTTAGTCTCAGTATTTTTTTTTTTCTTTCTGAAAAAAATCTGTATTATTGCTTCAGAAGTACTTCCGGAAGATTATTATTAGTTTCCTATTCGGTTTATATTGTTTATAAATAGTCATGCCTCCGAATTTATACGTCTGCAATAATTGAATCGTCCAGTTTAAAAAGGGAATAAGTCAAAAAATCAAATGTTTGAGAAATCGAGCTATTTTGCATAAGTGGTAGAGTTTTTATCTGTATTCAAAGGCCACCAAATTTTTACTGGAACTTTAGAAACCTATTTAGAGTACAGAACAGCAATTGAAAACAATTTATGTCTATCCAAAATGTGTGCAGATGTGAATAAAAATGTTGGATTTATTTCTTTCTTAAAACTTATGAAGTTTTACAGGGTAAAAATAGTAAATAACTTTTAGATTGAAAATTGAAATATATTTTCGTTTTGATTACAATAAAAATTAATGCGAAAAATAAAAAGACTAAGACAAACTATAAAAATGAATGAATGCCATGAAATTGTAAAATCAATCATTCACTGATTGATTTTCCTCAGGATAAGAAGTTGTGGACCAAGCTACCATTAACTCGTAGAATGATTTCTTGTCGTCCAAAAAGTATTTGATTAGTTTTTTGAGATTCTCCAACTTTTTGCTACTGATTGACACTTTGGCATGGTTAGCATGGTCTGTAGAGAATGTCAAAATACCGCTTTGTTTTGGCAGTAGAAATGTACACTCTATAGCAAAAAAAAAAATATGCATCCAGAAGAAATTGAGCTACACTCTCGAAACTTGGCAGGCATGTAGTGTATAAGGGGATAAGAAGATGATTAAAAATTCAGAATAAAAGATAATTTTATTAAGCAGTTACAGCATGCTAAAGGTTACAAATCAGTAAATAGTAAAGCCACCTCTGGCTGCTATACAAGCCGAAACACGACGTGGCATCGAATCAATTAGGTCACTTACGATCCCCTGCGGAAGATCACGCCATAATCTTTGCAACTGCGTCGTTAATTCCTCCGTATCCCGGGACGGCTGTAGCTGCCTTCCCAGCACGTCCAGACATGCTCTATTGGCGAAAGGTCTGGTGACCTGACAGGTCATGGGAGTACGTCATATCCCTGAAGACAATGTTAAGAGAGACGCGTAGTATGTGGACGAACATTGTCCTGCTGATAAATGGCATCTGGGTGACTTGGTAGCATGGGCAGAACAATCGGCGTTATAATGCTGTCCATGTATCCTCGAGCTGTCAAAGTGCCTTGGAGAACAACTAGAGGTGATCGTGTGTCCCAAGAAATCGCTCCCCACAATGTCACACCTTGTGAAATGGCTGTATGCCGCTCGACAACGAATGCCGGATCGGAGCGCTGTCCGGTGCGCCTCCACACACGTGTACGGTGATCATCAGCACTGAGACTGAATCGAGATTCATCGCTGAAGATCACACGCCTCCAGTTTGTTACACTCCAAGCTGCCCGAGGTCGGCAAAAATCCACTCGACTCTGCGTGTGATGTGGGGTCAGTGGCAAGCGTCTTAACGACATCGGCTCATTAAGTCAACATCGACCGTCGTCTCCTAATGGTTTCCCTTGATACCACCGGATGCCTGAAAATAGGTAAGTGGCGTTGAATCGATGCTAGCGACGTTGTCGGTGCCGATGTGATCGCTCTTCTGATTGTGCGATCCTTGCGTTCATTTGTGTTCCTGGGACGCCCTGGCCCTCTGCGACGGTAGACTCTCCCTTCCGTGATCCATTTTTACCAACACCGAGGAACCATCATATCACTTCGACTTCTTTTAGGTGGCGGCCGATACTCCTGTTTGACCAACCTTCTTCACTGAGGCCTATTATACGGCCCCTATCAAACTCCGTCAGCTGTTCGTACTGCCGCAGGTTACGTCTTAGAGGCATCTTAAGTCACAATACAGTCTACCGAAGTCAACAGATTCGATTGAATAGCCCTACGGCACAAGTACTCATGCTTTTGAACTCTCCCACCTGTGCAACTCACATGCTCATAGCGCGCTTAGCCTTGTTTCATTGGCGCTGAAATTTTAATCATTTGTATATCGGCTACCAAACTGCATTTGTGCCGAGTTTCATGATTGTGGCTCTAATTCTTCTAGTTGCATATATATATTTTTTTGCGACAGAGTTTATTTCTGATGAGGCCATCAATATAATCGCAGGAAGCAACGTAATCTGCACTTGGAAAAAGCATACTGCGGATGCCAGTATTTCGAAACGAAAAATGTCTCAGTTTATTTTTTGATATTGAGCATTTTCTGAAATATTTGAGCTACCAGTTCTTATGGTCCAAAATGTTTTCAGGCAAAATATTTGTCAGAGAGTAACAGGCAGTTCTTTCAGATCGTATTATTTCATTATATTTATCAGGTATGTATATTCTGTTTTTCCTTCTCTTTTTTTTAACCATCAAACGGAAACACTTATAGATTGAAAAAGGAAATAAGTCTAGGATTCATTCCCTTCTTAAACCTTACGCTAAATTATAGGTGTTATATTTGCTTTTAGGAACTGGTTTTTGTTTATTTTTTACTACTCAGATCAGGGCCGGCGCCATTAGTTTTGCCGCCCTAAGGCGATATTGACATGTACCCACCCCCCATTGAATAATAATGATAATAATAATATGAAATAATAATGTATTAATAAAATAAAACAATAGTAAAGTGCTTAAAATTAAAGTGAGTTTCTAGTTAAATTTCAAACTGGGTTTTGCATATCCAAGCACTGGTATCCACTTCAAATTATCTTTTTTAGCATTAAAGTAGTGCATCTTATGGCACTGAAACATATAAATATTTCCAAAACATGTTTGAATCACGCATTTTGCCACCTCTAAAATTAAATTGAATTTCTGGTTAAATTCCGAACTATGTCTTGAATATCCAAGCACTGGTAAACACACTAAATTATTTTTTCTTTAGCATTGAAGCTGTGAATCTTATAGCGCTGAAACAGATATTCGTATTTGAAAAAAAAAAAAAAAAATTCAACTTCGAAACTTGCCGCCCCTAAAATCTGCCACCCTAGGCTGCCACCTAGGTCGCCTACCCCAGGACCCGGGCCTATTCACATGTAGAACAACGTTTGGAGAAAATTTTAAGTTCAAAAAGTAATGTTTGTCATTTTTCGGTCTTCATTTCCTTACGATTCAATTGACTACATTGAATGCAGGCTTGAGAATCAGCAAAAAGTAAGGATTGTCGAAAAGAAAAATTTTGTGTCATAATACCACACACACACACATACATTGCATACACTCGCAACTGCTTCGTATATACAGGGTGTCCAGCAAAGGACTCCCTGGTTTCTAAATTAAATATCTCAAAAACAAATGACGATATAGGAATAAAACAAACGGTACGTTTATTGTGAAACCCATTAAAATCATATACGGGAACTTGGAAATTAGTTTATAAAAGTGCCAACAGATGGCGCTTCACGCTGTTACAACAGTAGAAGTCTCCATAAAAAGTGCTGCGAAGAGGTTGGACGATAGTTTCTAGCGTATATGTAAGCATATCTGAGGTGCTAAACTACTGCTGAAACAACTAACCTCTTCGCAGCACTATTTATATAGACTTCGATTGCAATTACAGCGGCAGCGCCACCTGTTGGCATTTTTTAAAACTAATTTCCAAGTTCCTGCATATGATTTTTATGGGCTTCACAATAAACACACCGTCTATTTTATTTCAATATCGTACTTTATTTCCGAGACATTTTTTAAACCAGGGAGTACTTTGCTGGACACCTTATAGCTGAAGTACTGTAGCCGGTATTTAAACATGATATCTCCACACAATTAAAGCATACACAAGTAAGGGGACCGAGGCTAGTTGTTACACAGGGTTATTTCATTATATTCATTCAGAGGTTAGTTATTGTTGCTACATTCGAATATAAAATGAACCACGGCAGAGAGACTCACATTTATTATGCTATATTAAAGCTTTCCTTTTTGTCGTTTCTTGATCGGTTTAATAAATGCTAGCAATCAGTAGCATAGATGTGTGCATGAAGACATGATTTCGTCGTGAATATATATATATATATATATAGATAGATAAATTGTACTCTTTACATGTGAGCTTTTAAATATAGAATCATACCCTTATAATGCAGGGTGTTTCAAAATGAATAGCGGGGTTTTAACATGTTATAATATTTATTACACCAAATTTACAGCCACAAGTGATATATTAAATGAAAGAGAAACGCAAACAGTTTTGTTTGTTGGCATCAGTGCGCATGCTACTGGTACTTCTTATCTGTAACTGGTACATCTTATCTGGATACTTTACAGCTATGGCTCTTCCCTCAACTGACACAAGATGAACCAGAAAACTTCATCTTTCAGCAAGATGGTGCGCCGCCTCACTGGCATAATGAGGTACGCGATTGGCTTAACCTAACTGTACCCGACCGCTGGATTGGCCGTAAAGGGCCTAACGACAGGGCTTGTTTCCCATGGCCTCCACGGTCACCCGACCTAACGCCGTGTGATTTCTATCTTTGAGGGTTTATTAAGGACCGTGTGTATGTGCCTCCACTGCCAGCCGATCTTCCCGAATTAAGGAACAGGATTGAAACAGCTGTTGCAGCAATTACTAATGCGACACTCATCAAAGTTTGGGAAGAACTCGCATATCGTCTTGACGTGTGTCGAGTGACGAATGGTGCTCACATTGAACACTTGTAAGCTATTATGTAAAACTGTTTAAGTTTCTCTTTCATTTGATATATCACTTGTGGCTGTAAGTTTGGTGTAACAAATATTATAACATGTTAAAACCCCGCTATTCATTTTGAAACACCTTGTATTTCAACATTTTCTCTACCCAGTAGCAGGAATGAAAATCTCAACAGTAGAAAAAAGAAAGTTACGCAAATCACTGCCCAAACTGCGCTAATGTTCAACTGTTTCCTCAGCATATCTTCGGTTACCCAGAATTTCAGGCCAGGCTTTTCAAGATCAGCCTTGAGTGTCCAGTGAATTTGATTTTTCAGACAAAGCTGTTCAGGTCGCTGAAACTGTCTTCGGCAGCTTCGGCGCAATAAAGCCTTCCATTTGCACATCATGCTGCCCGCCTTGTCTAGTGGTCAGAGGAGGACTGCGATGAGGTGGTCCCGGGTTCGAATCCCGGCTCGAGCATGGATGTACTTTCTCTCTCCTGTCCTTGTCTTTCCTTTGTGTGAATGTGTTGTTCTGTGAATGGTTGCCTACCCTATAAACGGGTCCCTATGGCATGTGTGTACTGAGGAAGACGGACTTCACACCAAATAACGGTTCAGTTGGCAAAAGTGAAGCAACGCACCCCAAATTGTCAGCCTAGCTGGCACAAGACAACAACAACAACATTTTCACATCATGGAAACGTCCTCATCATGACCCAATTACCATGCGTCGCAAATGCCAGCCCCTCCCCCTTCAAATAAGGACCCTGAAGAGGATCATAATAACTGTTTCTCAAACTCTTTTATTTCCAAAGCGAGGGATTATGATTCCCCAAAAAATATAATAAAATGGGATCCCGTAACCTGTAAATCCGCTACTATGTGAGTGTGACCACGTTAAAGACAACACTTCAAGCAAGTGATTCTATATTTAAAAGTTCTGTACAACTTTATTTTATCCTTTACACGGAATGAAATATCAAAAGGCGCCATATAGAGCAAGTTGTTAATGCTGCGCTGAGCTATCATTTTACAGTGTAACAGTTAAAATGTAAGTTTAATAAATACATGTACGTCTAATACAATACATACATATCTAAGCTGGCGAAAGAAAAGTGATCAGTAACCTCAAACCTAAGGCGAATGCTATTTTTGCAGATTCTTCAGCGAAATTGCTTTTACATTGGAATTGGGAAAACTGTGAACATTCATGAGAAAACTATCACGTATAAAAGATGAAAAAGCAACCCAAGACATATTGATCGTCTATATAGATTATAAAATGTAAACAAATGTGCATTATATATATATATATATTGATACACTGAATTTATTATCATTGATTAATATACTAAGTGTAACAATGTGCCCCAGTCAGTGCAACAATATACAACATTGTATGGTAAGTTGTTGCAAAAAAAAAAAAAAAAAATGTATCTCACAGATTGAACTAACCTTAAGAAGTCACACTTAAAAAAATATATTACGGATCTACTAAAGTTATAACGAACTTTCCCAACAGCAGGAGTGCCCATCCCTCCAGGATCAATGATGCACCCCCTCAAATGCTACGGAGCACCCCAAGAACTTGACCCTCCACCACAAAATGAAGTCAAAACCTTCTAAAATTACACCTCCCCGTAAAAATTCTACGCCATAAACATCCCCTCGTGAGCACCCTTGCCTATAGCATCCATTTCCGGCGAAATTCAAAAAATAAAATATCTTCAAAGGAACGATTTTTTTATGCATAAATGAAAATAAAGCCACACATTTGAATTACTTCGATGCGTGTGTGTGTCAGAATACTTCGACTTCGTGATACGTAACTTATTAAATTTTCTTCGCAATTGCATCATAAATTCGCAGTTAAAACAGTTGTTTCGGCAATCGAGCGTTGTATGAATTACATATATTTATGGTCACAGTATTGTAGCATAACAAATTACGCTGTGATATAACGAATAAGTAGAAATACAATCTTTATGACGAACAAATACGCAAATTAAATTGAACGCGTGTGTTTCGGGGTTACAAGGAACCACTTTGTCTTTGGAGATGAGAGCTTCCAGGATGTAAGTGCCCCGAGTGAGGTCTCACTGTATTCATAATCTATTCATTTAGCAAAAATACCTACATTTAATCCTCAACAACATAGCGCTACTGGCTTGTAAATGATGAATAATGGCAAACCTACTCGCTCAAATAGTAATTTAATTGATTCGATTATTTCAGAAATGACATACACTGAAGAGCCAAACATATTATGACCACCTCAAACTTTTTCAAAGTACTCGTCTGGATAACGTGGAGACCACGCGATGAAGTGGGATTGGTATATAACTGGGGCTAGAAAAGGTCAGGCTTTGTTGAGCACTTTCTTTTGCAAATTATGGGAAAGGGTAACGATCTTGACGAATTTGATAGAGGGCAGATTGTGATAGCTCGAAAACTCGAAACGAGCATCTCGGAAACTGCAAGACTGGTAGGTTGTTCACGATCTGCCGTTGTTAGTACTGATGCAAAGTGGAAAAAAGGCCGGTGAAACCAATAGTAGGCGTAAAGGGGTTGGACGGCCACGCGTCATCAAAGATTAGAGACGTTGGAGACTAGACCACTTGGAAAAGCAAAATCGGAGGCACACAGTTGATCAACTCACAGCTCAATACAATGCAAGTGTGAGTGGAAGTGTTTCCAAACACACAGTTCAGCAGATACAGTTGAATATGGGACTGAGAAGCGAACGTCCCACTCGTGTGCCTCTATTGACCAATCATCATCGCCAAATACGCCTACAGTGAGGCCGAGAACATGGAGACAGATCCTTGGATGACTGGAAGAGAGTTGACTGGTTCGATGAATCCCGATTTCTCGTTCATCACATGGATGGTAGTGTCATGGTTCGCCGTCTTCCAGGGAAGCAATTGCTCCCGTCTTGTACCGTTGGTCGTAAACAGCTGGTATTGGCGGTACTATGGTTTGGGCGACGTTTTCCTGGCAGCCTCTGGAACCTTATTTGTGGTAGAAAATACCATGAAGGCTGTCGACTATCTGAACATCGTAGCAGATCAGGTGCATCCGTACATGGCGTCGGTCTTCCCTACTGGAAATGGCATTTTCCAGCTTTGTTTTGGCTCATTCAGTGTAAATGACTAATGAAACTTTTCAGGATTCAATAAAAATTGTTTATGTCATTCATAAATGAACTAAATTATCGAAGAATTTTTCTGACTAATCTAGCCAGAAATTGGATCTTTATCTCACCTTAAATTACATTACACATCGTCACTGAAATTAATTAACAAACTTTTAAAAATTTGGACTTATGTCCTTTCTGCAATGAATAACCTAAAAGGCTTGTATAGAGTGATGGAAATGTAATTCAAGCGAAACAGATTTGATTCAAACTGATTAATGATAGTTAAAAATAATATATGACAAATATAATTAGTGAAGTTCGTATGCATAAATTCATTACCTTAAGAAATTACATCTTTCACTTTGCTCTTTCTCTCGTCTTGTTTTTGTGAAATAATAATGTCTAGTATACTGCCGTGTGCAGGTAAACGGCAGTATCTGCAGAAATGAGTTTTCGAGATATTTTAAGAAATGTGTGTCGGAATCAATATTAACCAAAGGGAAATCTTGGAATTACATGTTTTTTTCGCGCCTTTTTTTCAGCGGAAGCCAAATAAGCAAGCTTGTACAATAAAGCTAACGTACAATAGATGACAAAGATGCGAAAAATGAAAAATTTGCAGTTACTGCCCTTTACCTGCACACGGCAGTATAAACCAATAAAAAATAAAGAGACAAAACTAACAAACTGAGTAAAAAGCTAAGCTTTCACATATGTATAAAACTATTCATATTCATCAAATACATCCTCCACGGAAATCTTTTTTTCGATCCTTCTCTTGTCTAGTTTTGTGTACCAAGTTCGATGTACATATTAATATTATCATGTTTAAAATTGCACTGGATTTTGATATCTGTTATGTCTTCCTACATTGAGAAAATTTTCTCTTTGTACTCAATATTTGCAAAGGTAGTTCAGCCGAAAAGCATTACTTTTCAGTTATGCTCTAGAAAACCGTCTCTAAAATAGCAATAGCTAGCCTGAAACCGCTCCTTTGGTTTTCTATCGAATATTTAAACATTATGAATGATGAGACTTGAAAACATTCGTCGTCCACTAAAACTTTTTTCCAAAATCTCAATTTGTGAGATAAGTCCTCTTAAAAAATGAAAAGCACCTGTTTTAGCAGATTTCATTGTTTTCAACATACTTGTCGGGGGAATCTTGATGTATTTTCAGAATTTCACATGGTAATAATCTGTCATATCTTTTTAACATTCGTTTTACTGCCCCTAAATCCCGATCGCAAAGGACAAACGAATGTCTTCTCAGAGGAAAGTCATCAGCAATCTTGTTAAATTTCTTCTGCGTTACTTCTAGAACGAGCTGATGTGTGCATCACATCACTTCCTTTTACTCCAATTTAATGTCACTTCCCCATTAATTGCAGTTTTAATATGATTCAATAGTTTACTCTCGAAATATCACCAACAGAGGCCAAGTTGAAACCAGATTAAAAAAAAAAAAAAAAAAAAAACGCAAAATTTGTCGCCAAGTTGGCGACAAAACTTGGCGACCAAAAGACTGGCAATATATCCCCAAGTGTCTGCCAAATTATAACACTACTTGCGTTTACATCGAAATTAACAATGATTTCCCCTCAAAAAGGGGCAAAAGACCCCCTTTGGAGCATACCAATGCAACCAAAAAGGAAGGTGCACAACTAGACCCCACTAGGAGTCTATCTACCAAATTTCAACTTTCAAGGACATTCCGTTCTTGAGTTATGCGACACACATACGCAGATACATACGTACATACAGACGTCACGAGAAAACTCGTTGTAATTAACTCGGGGATCGTCAAAACGGATATTTCGGGTGTCTACGTTCCTAGGCACATATCCATGTGTGTTCGGGTTGAAAAAAAAACCTCAACATTCATTTGGGGTGAGCAAAATGGAAATTAAGGCCGATTTTTGGGTGAAATTTTTTTCGCGAATACAATACTTCCTTTTTTGTAAAAGGAAGTAAAAAGTCTTCTTTAGTGCTGTTCTTATTTTGAGCTACTTTTCTGCCTGCCCTTTTGTAGTGATTTCGATTCCCGCCCCTCACTCCCGGGTCTGTCATTACCGTAATAATGCTAGATTAAAGGAGTTATTTGTTTTTACTTCCATACGCCAAAAAATCTAGTTCGTATATGTTCTTGCCATATATTCACATTGCGTCTTACTATTCCATTATTTGCGTTTATTGCAGAAAGGGCACCGAAATGAAGTGTTTTGTTGCACAAAGATCGACTTCCCTTCTACACAAGTCGATTTTTGTACATATAAATATGATAAAACCACAGCTAACTCAAATAGATTGGTGGTGCTGGCTGAAAACAGAGGAAATATTTTTCCATTTCACTTAGTCGTATATTTCCCACTGAAGTAAATTTTACTCAATTTGAAGTTAGTCTTCTTTCCAGTAGATGGCAGCACGAGAATTTTCGCTTCGCGATTTATACATTCATTTTGCTATAGTGCCTAGAATCAATCAGACTCGTTTTAAATCTGCGATTGCATGCTAATTTCGCAGTTTAAAAGCCCCGTTTTTCGGATTGAACTTATTTCAGCGCATAAGACAAATTCTCCAATAAGTTCTATTTGTTACACAGGTGTTCATTTATTTTTCGAAGTCATACAAAATTACCGAAGGCTAATTTATCTTCAATGAAAATAGTAGACTATAAGCTTTTAACAACTGCGCGTCTTTTATTTCGAAATAAAACTACTTCTAAATTCTTGAAGCTAATTAAAATTATCAGGGCTTCACAGTCGGAGTCGCTTGAAAACGTACCGACTCCGACCTATTTTTTCTTTTAATTTTCAAGGACTTTCTTTACATAAAAATATAATAGAACCGCTTGCTTCGATCACATATGTAACTGCATACGAATTTGCAAATAACTGCCATTGGAAACCAGCTGGTTTGATTATTTGTTGAATTTTCTGTAATACTTAGGGGTCATTACGTAAGGTTTCCGAGGGCGAGGGGGCATTGAAAAAATCTCTACATGCCCTTACTTGGGGGGGGGGGGGGGGGGGGGTTAAAACCAATTCTTGCGTAATATTTTCCAAGTCGTTATTAGAAATACATTAGAATTCGCGCGGTCAAATGGTTTGAGAAAGATAATATTTCATTTGCGCCCGGAAGGTTAAAAACCGCATTAGGATAAGCTGTTTTTTTATTTGTTTTACAAAGAAGGAATAGTGTAAAGTATAATAAAAGAATCGCACTGTGTGGCATGATTTATTTTTAATTAGTATCGCATCATACGCAAAAAAATGTCGAAAAAACATTCAGTCTAAATTCCAACTTTTTAGTAAATATTTCTTAACACAAAAAGGTTTAATTTAATAATAGGGAATTCAATTTCTATTCCAGTGATGTAAGATTCGCTATTTTATTATTATGAAAACGAAATGGAGTCTTACGTAAAAATAGGGGGAGGGGTTGGAAAAATCTTACTTACCCTTACATGGGGAGAGGGGGGGGCGGTCAAAAATTTCCAAAATCATCCTTATGTAATTAATGAATGGCCCCTTATAAAAATAAGCAAACTAGCAGTTGACGTTGATAACTTTCTTTAAATAATAGAACCTGTCAGCAAACGGTTTTGTTGCCCATAATTATCGAAATAGAAGTAGTTTTTGAATCTGATGTTATCACTGCCAAAAAAAAAAAAAAAAGCATTTATGTATTTTTAACTTTTATCTCATACGTAAAATAGCGAAAGAAATGTATCTCTAAAAATTGAAAACAAATGGGGAACCTCCTCGTCTTTCTCCTTTGTCTAGCTTTGCTTATGATAGCTTTAAAATGTTCTTTTAAAAGGTAGCGCAGCTTCTGAATCTCTCTACCCCTAACCAGGAAACAATAATAATTATACGTGGTTATTTCAGTTTCATATGCGGAAAGATCAAGTTTTATTTTTTTTCAAACAGGGCACATTTTTCTTTACTGCATATTTCCTGATGGACCTTTTCTTAGGTAATTTTTTAGTTAAGTATGTTGGCAGATTTGGGGAAATTGTCCGAATTGCCTCATCTTTCAAAAAAGGTTTTTCCCAAGGTGCCAAAACTTCCTCACCATTTATAATGTACTTAAAATGCGTTTCAATAAAATATTTTTCGAAATGCAGAGCACAAATCAAGCAATATTTATCAAAAACTTTATCTGACCTGGGAAGATAATTAAAGAGTTCCACTTCTTCAGTTTTTCTTCATCTGCTGGAGCTTTAAAAAGCGAAACTTTTCCCTTGCATGTTCTGTACCCACTTTTGCACCCTGGTACGAAATACGATGAAGCCTACTTCTTCTAATGTTCAACTTTGAGGCCTCCATTAAAAGACTTAAACGCTGTTTTATGAAATATTCACGAAATATGGTAAAAATGATAAACGCAGAACTAAATTTTAACAAAATCCCGCGTCTACTAATGTAAACACCGCGAAATTTAACGTGCTCCTTAACCGCACTGCCCTCTAGCGGATTTCATAAAATTTGTCTTCAAGAATCACGGGGGGGGGGGGGAAGCGCCGGTCGACACACTACTCTTTCTATATAGGCACTATACTCTCGTTAACTTCCAGGTCAGAAAAAGCAGTTAATAAATTCATAACTATTATTTGCAGAAAAATTTTATCACATTCATTCAATAAATTTCTTTACTTTGGTTTTTATTTATTGATTCATTTATTTTTTAGGTATCTTTTAGTTCCAACCTTTTATGCCAGATATTTCAAAACAATGTTTTAAATTTTTGATTTCGTCATAAAAAATGTGAATAGACTACATAATATTGCAACTGATGTTTGCTAAGTGTCAAAACATTACAACGTTAATAAATGTATGTTATTTTTAACGGACGAAAAAGCAGAGGAGGTTCTCAAGTCGACCCGTATATATATATATATATATATATATATATATATAAATACGGGAGAAGAGCCAAAACATTATGACCACCCCTACATTTTGCAATGAACTCGCCTGGATGACGTGGAAGGCACGTGATCAGGTGGAAGTGGTATTTAACTGCTGCTGGAGAGTATGAAGAATCATTCTTTCACTTACTCATGTGTGTGATGAGAAAGGCTGCGGATCTAAGCGACTTTGATAGAGGGCAGATTGTATTGGCTCGAAGGCTCGGAACAAGTATTTCAGAAACTGCACGACTCGTGGGTTGTTCGCGACCTACAGTTGTTAGTACTTATGCAAAGTGGATGAATGACGGTGAAACCAGCAGTAGACGACATGGTATTGGACGTCCACACGCTATCGAAGAAAAAGGTCATCGGAGACTGTCTGGCATGGTGAAGCAAAACCGGAGCCAGACAGTGGCTCAGCTGATAGCCCAATACAATGCAGGGCCAAGTAGAATAGTATCGAAGCACACTGTTCATCGGACAGTTGGATATGGGGCTACGCAGCAAACGTCCCACTCGTGTGCCTTTGCTGACCAAGCGCCACCGCCAACTGCGCCTGCGTTGGGCCCGGGAACATCGCGACTGGTCCATGGATCACTGGGAGAGAGTTGCCTGGTCAGATGAATTACGTTTTGTCATGCATCACGGCGATGGACGTGTCAGGATACGCCGTCTTCCGGGCGAACAGTTGCTCCCTCAATGTACAGTAGGTCATACACAGGCCGGTGGTAGCGGTATTATGCTTTGGGAGACGTTCTCTTGGGCGTCTCTGGGACCCATGGTTGTGCTACAGCAGACCCTGAATGCCACAGCGTATCTCAACATCATTGCGGACCAGTTGCACCCTTACATGACCTCTGTTTTTCCAGCTGGAAATGGAATGTTAAAAAAGGAAAATGCCTCACGTCACAAGGCTAAAATTGCGTTGGAGTGGTTCGAGGAACATAATGCTGAATTCCAGTTAATGTCCTGGCCGCCTAACTCACCGGATCTCAATCCGATAGAACACATTTGGGATGCCATGAGACGGCAGCTCAAAGTTCCAAGACCACCAATTCACAATATATCGGATTTGCGTAACAATTGCTTAAATATCTGGTACAATATGTCTCCGGCCATCTACCAATTACTTGTGGCATCCATGCCAAGGCGGGTTGAAGCTGTGTTGCGCGCCAAAGGTGGGCCAACTCGTAAATGACAGGTGGTCATAATGTTTTGGCTCTTGAGTGTGTGTATATATATATATATATATATATATATATAATATATATTATGTATGGCCACCCATAACTTTTTACAGAATAGTCCGGTTTTAATAATTCATTTTTTATTGGAAAGGGTATATTCTGAAATTGGTCACATACAAATGGGGGGGGGGGGGGGCGATTCTGATCCTAGGGGTGGAAAATAGGGGTAATTTATTGTTTACTCAGATTTTTTTTACTGTTTTTTCTGTATGAGGTATGACCTTGCATAACTTTTTACAGAATTGTCCGATTTTGATAATTCTTTTTCATTGGAAAGAGATAATAACGATAAATACCCTGAAGTTGGTCCCATATAAATTTGGAAAAAACATTCCTATCCTAGGGGTGGGAAAATGGGGTTGATTTGTTGTTCACTTCACTTATACGAGGGCAAATCAAAAGGTCTTTGCGCCTATTTTTTATTTGCCAAAAACAGGCACATACAGGTATTTACAAATATACGTAGCGTACTATGTACCTTACATTATTTATCCACTTAGTCCCTACACCGATTCAGACATTTATCGCAGCAAAAAATAAGAGATCCCCCTGTCGTAGAATTCTTCCGGCTGCCCGTGGAATCACCGTCGGACGGCGTTCTTGGCTTCTGTCCTGCCAAAAACTTCTTCAGTAGACCGAAATCGTAAAAATCACCAGGGGCTAGGTCTAGACTGCAGGTGCATTTCCCTGTAAATTGCTATGGGATTTTAACACTTCGCTGGCTCATAAGCTGTGGACGTCTAAAGAACAACCGTCACCTTAAATGACTGATAGCAGCTCCGCTCATTGGAGCAGAAGGCAGATAAGTCTGATACGGTTCAAGGAGCGGTCACTCCTGGGAATGTATATGTTCGCTTTGTATTCACAGCCGTATTTTGGCTGAAAAAAATAGGCGCAAAGACTTTTTAATTTGACCTCGTAGATTTTTTGATGCTGAATTGGGTATTACAACAACAAAAAAAAATTTAAAAAATTAATTTGAATTCTGAAATTTTGAATTCAAATTATGTTTTTCGCAATCACGAACTGAGACAGGACCCTACTCATTGGAGTTATTGTTTCTAGAAACGGCTCCTGTCCCCCCCCCCCAAGTCTACCTCTCCTCCTGGGTGGTTACTTGTGCATAGTTGTGTGTGTGCGTAGACCTGTGTGTATGCACGTAGGCATGTGTGAGTATGTGTGTGAAGTCGTGTGTGTGTATGTGTGTGAACGTGAGTGTGTGTAGGACATGGGCGCCTCCGACCAGGAGAAGCGGATAGCTCAAAACCCGAACAGCCGCGCCGCGACGCCAGCAGAGGACGGTGGGCGGTGGTGCTGCAGATTCTTCTGGTGCAAGTTGAAAAAGGCACGGACACCAAAAACGGTCAAATGAGAACAATAAGCAATCGTGATTGTTCAAAAAAAAAAACGACGATGAGCTTCAGACCAGTCTGTCTCTCGTGTGTACTGTCATCGGCAGGTAAATGGCAGTATCTGCAGAAATGAGCTTTCGAGATATTTGAAGAAATGAGTGTTGGATTCAATATTAACAATAGGTGTTGTAACTGAAAATAGAGAATTTAAATTATAGAATATTCTCAATGTTTTGCGTTCTTGTTAAATTATTAATGTTGTTTATTCATTAACGTTTATGCAAATTAACCTTGTTCTATTTTTCTAATACCTTTACGTTTTGTGTGGCAACAGTATGTTGTCCAATGTATAAAACTGCCGGTGTTGTGGCGGTCAGGGCTTGCTTCATTTTTCTTCGCACGCGCGTATAAACCTTAACAATGTTTTAACCTGTTTTTAATAATTATAGTTCTTGTTTCAATCTTGTGCTGTCTCTCGACCTTAAATTCAGCTAAATTATGATGAAGTAAGAATTCAGGACATTGGTTAAACGTTCCGTACCTGCAACCCTCAAGTTAAAGATGTTTAGATTGAATAATAGGAAAATATTGGAATTAGACTTTTTTACTTTTTTTTCAGCGGAAACCAAATATTGTACTAGTACAGCAAAGCTAACGTACAATAGATGACAGAATGCAAAAAAAAAAAAAAAAAGAAAAAAAATAAGAAGAAGAAATTGCAGTTACTGTCCTTTACCTGTCCACGGCAGTGCAGACCTCTCAATCTCTGGTATTTGTGATTAGGATTTAGTGCCAATCGTTAACAAATTTTTGTATTCAGGATTTGTATGAAAAATAGGGTGAAGTTTAGTGATAGTGACATACTATTTTTGAAATACATTTACACTAAAAAGGACGAAATAAAAATTTTTAAATAAAAAAATAGAACATACTTTAAAAACTGCAGCTGGAAATTACTCTAAAAAGTTAAAATTGTTTTTTTTTCTTTGAACAGCATCTATACTACTGTTTAGACATAATTTTTGAATTCGGCGCAAAAACAGTAGATAAAAAACTCATACTTAAACACAACCTTAATTACAAATGTAAATTTTAATGAACCCAGAGGATTCTTCCTCCAATAGAATTCGCATACAACTTTTTTAACAACATATTTGTGTATCGATATAAATGTTTCGTTCGAATTTTGACTGGTTTTCATGAAAAACGTAAATGAAAAATGATTACATATCATTTTCCCTATCATTTCTGCGCCAACATCAAAAATTATGAGATAAATAAATACCTTTGTGCTGAACAGTAAAGTAAGACAAAACAACGTTAGAAGAAGCACAAATTTGTAAATTACAGCAGACACGTGTTTTGGCGCTACAGGGAACGCCTTTTTCAATGCAAAAAATAATGAGCTTATGGATGAAAAGACTTTTGTCGGATGTCTTTTCATCCATAAGCTCATTATTTTTTGCATTGAAAAAGGCGTTCCCTGTAACGCCGAAACACGTGTCTGCTGTAATTTACAAATTTGTGCTTCTTCTAACGCTGTTTTGTCTTACTTTATCAAAAATTATGTTTAAAAAGTAGTATACATGCTGTTCACACAAATAATGAAATTATTTTTACTTTTTAGAGCAATCTCCAGCTGCCGTTTTTGAAGTCGGTTCTATTTTTTCATTTAAAATTTTTTTCTACATAGAATTAACGATATAAAAGCCAAAGAATGAACGTTTAGAGCTCATAAAATTCTTCATGTAACGTTTCACGAAACATTTCTTTAACGAATTATCAATGTTTTATTACTTTATTCTCATTATATGTTTTCTGTGTTTTTGCTCAGATTAGGTGTTCGAAACATTTCAAATTAAAGAGGTTTTTTTTTTTATTTACTTCAAGTAACGCTTATATTTCTCCAATAAAACTATGATGTTTCTGAATTTGTGAGAAAACAGAAATCCAAAGAAATTGTATAGACAGATATAGAATTACTTAATGAAAATAAATAAACAGTATTATTTATTTTTACTAAGTAATTCTATATTGTACTGTACAACTGTACACTTACTGTACTGTAACTTACTGTACTGTATAAACAGTATGTGATCATGAAAAAGAACAACTTTTTTACATTTTCTCAACTGTTTGTTCCAAGAAATTAACAGTTCATATACAGGGTGTCCCAAAAGGTCGTTTACAAACTTAACATGCTGGTCTGCCATATCATGATGAACAAGATTTACATAGTAACATACGTTCGCAAGCCCAATGCTGGCGCACTACGCACACCAAGTCAGGCACTAACGGATGCAGAACATGTCGCATATTTATTACACAAAGACGATTTTACACAACATTTTAGTTTTCAAGGAAGGCTTATAGCTGTTGTTGAAATTTGCTGCCTTTAACTGTCAGACACCGTGGCAACGAACGAAGTACCGACCGTCGTAATAACGATCCATTCTGACAAGATTTCTCTGATCGCTGCGTTGTCGTTGCAACGTGATTATGAGAGCTGGCAGGATTCAAATTTTAGCAACTGCTTTAAGCTTTCCTAAAAGACTAAAATGTTGTATAAAACCGTCCTTGTATAATAGATATGTGACATGTTGTGCATCCGTTAGAGTCTGACTTTGTGTGCATGGAGTGCGCCAGCATTGCGTTTGCGGACACATGTTCCTATGTAAATCTTGTTCATCATGATATGACAGACCAGCATGTTAAGTTTGTAAACGACCTTTTGAGACACCCTGTATTTGTTCAGTACTGTAGTCATAAAAGTAGCAGCAGGTATTCTGAACCTCAGAGTCAAACTAACGTAATTCTAAATATTGCGATTTTCCGTTTATAAGTGAATTGTATGCAGAATTCTATTACGCATCGAGCCATATAAACTTAATTCTGAAAAAAAAAAAAAAAAAAATCCTTTGCAATTTTTACTAGCGTTAAAAGAGTGCGGGCACTATCCTTTGCATGTGCCAGACAAACGTTTATCCTCTCTCCTGTAAAATAGCGATAATGCATTTTACGTTAGTCTGGCTCTGAGAATTGAAATATAAGAAGCTGTATACGCTGAAACTTTGGAGGAAAGGTGATAGGAAAGTTCAATTAAAATGAAGAAAATACCTATTAACAAATTTTGTTTTTCCGAAAAATGAATTCTATATAGCAGGGAGAGATGCATGTTCAGCTATAAACCATTATGAAACAATGCGTAAGGAAAAATAAATGATGAAAATTAAAGTAGCAAAAATAGGGGAAGGGAAATAAGGGGCAAAGTGTAATGAGGAAATATTTACTTTGCTTTTAGCGCCACCAATCTGGTAATATTTTATCTATATAGTAGCACATGTAGTCTATTCCTGTCAGGAAAAAAATACCACCGAAGATTAAAGCGTATAATAATGCAGGCTCTTTTTCAAAATTGATAATATACTCATATTGTAATATTTAGTTTTAAGTCAAAAACTATTCTGTTATTACAAAATGATAAAGATATTGTTGTTAACATTTCAGAATTAATTGAGACCTTTTAATATTCGGCGAAGTTTTTATTTAGTAAATATTAAGCTTATTCGTAGTTTAAATATTTTGTGCAATTAGTCAAGTACTTGCGGGGCAAAGTGGGTCGGGCAAAAGAAATAGTTTATTTCGTTTACTCGCTCAATAATTTACTAAATCACTGAAGTAATTATTTATTAATTCATTATTAACATTTCTATATTTAGTAATTCATTTATTTATTCATTCACTTATTTTCTTATTCATTCACTCGTTTACTCCCTTATTTATTTTTCCTCGTCTATTAATAAATTCATTAATTTAAAATTTTGTTTATTGTTTTAGTATTTTTTTATTTATTCATTAAACCTTTTATTTACTGATTCATTTGATAAAAAATATTTTTTACAATCGAATAGAAGATATTGTATTAAAAAGATATTTTATCTTCCACTTCGCCCCGTGAAAGAAAAAAAAAGTGAACATTTATTTTTTCTTTAAAGGTGCAAATTTACTGCTAAAAATAAAAAATACTGTTTCCGTGCAAGATTTATTATAAAAATACAATGTTATTTCTTTATGTCCTGTAATTTTTAAAACAAATTTCCAATCTGTTTATTTTGAAAAAGCCCAGTCATCTTAACTATTTCCCTTTGCCCCACATTCCCCTACATTAATCCAATACGTTGGGTCATATTTGTTACGTTATTAGTTCGAAAATCCTTAGAGTATGATATGAAATATCAAACTGATCAAAAAACGGAGTGTATATAATATATTTTAAAAGAAACCAGAAGGTATGCCCCATATACTACAGTATACCCCTTCAATACAGCATTGTATGTTTATCTCTACTTATGTACCGCACACCCAGTACAACACTGCCACATCTCCAAAAACTTCTTTTCGAGAAAAATTAATTTAAATGTAATGCGCTTTAGCTTAAATTCTTATAGTAACACATTGACACATCTTAAAAATAAGGTTTAAAATTTTTTTCTTTTTGTATTGTAGCTGTCTTTTAATAGAACAAATAAAAATGCACCAAGACATGTAAAGGGTGTCCCAAAACTAACGCAAGATTTGAGTTTGCCACCATTTTTTCCATCAATTGTTGGCAGCCATGAAAAAAGAACAATTTGACAGTTGAGAGTTTAGGGTTAGTAAAAATGAGGTGTTATTGTACCATACAGCTAGAGAGAGTGAAACATTTCAATTACTGCATTAGGCATTTCCTAGCCGCGTACTCTCTCATTTCGGTGATCAGAATTGGCACCCTAGATCGTGTGAGTTAACATTTTTAAATTTCTTCTTATGGGGTTGTTTGAATTCAAAGGTCTATGTCAACACGCCCACAACCACCCGTGCATTACCGTGTTGCGATTTCGAGCGCCAATAACAGTAACTGCTTGACCAGCCTCAACGTTCATTATTTTTGAAACAATTGTTCAATAATGAAAGCGCGTTATTGTATCGTATAACGCTCCATTTTTTTAAACACTAACCTCTCAGCTATCAATTGTTTTTTTTCCCTTCAGATGCCAACACTATTTTGCACAAATGACAACAAAATCAAATCTTGCGTTAATTTTGGGACACCCTTTATAACTTAAAACCGACAATTTTTGACTTGCGGCGATGTTGTATTAGGTGTGTGATATACCATTAACATACCCAAAGCTGTAAGGCAATTACAGGATAATTTGTAGTTAGGGTCGGTCCATAAATTATGTCCCGTTTTTAACCGACTTCAAAAAGGAGGCGGTTATCAGTTCATACCGTATGTATGTTTTTTTTTTTTGTTTGTCCACTCACAGCGTCTCACCTAGTGAACCGATTTTGATGATTCTTTCTTTAATGGATAGGGGATGGCTCAACTTAGGTCCCATTACTTTGTTTGACTATATTTGTCCTTTAGAAAAAAAGTTATGAGCAAAAAACCATAAATTTCACGCAATTTCCCTATTAAATGATTAAATATTGTAACGAAGTTCGCGCATATTTGCCGTGGATAACGGTGGCTCAGTGGTAGAATTCTCGCCTTCCACGCGAGCAACCCGGGTTCAAATCCCGACTAGGACAAAGCGAATTTTACTAAAATTTCCTTTCTACTGTTTGCCGTATTTTCTCGAATCTTCTTTTAATTTCTGTATCTTTCCAAGTCTGGAAAGTTCCCGCACTTTCTCAAGTGGTAAAATACATTTTTAGTGTCAATCGCTTAAAGTTTAAGATGTGCTTATAGTTTTTTTTTTAGTATGTAGCATTTTTAGGAAAAAAAAAGGGTAAAGTTTCATGTTGGTAACTTCTAACTTTTACAGAAATATATACATTTACACTAAAAAGGATGAAAAAAAAATTTTTGGTAAAAAATAGAACCGACTTCAAAATTGCTCTAAAAAGGGAAAAATAATTTTGTTCTTTAAACACCATCGAAAATACTTTTAAACATAATTTTTGAAGTTGGCGCAAAAACGATAGAACAGATCATTCACCGCCATAATTCAACTACAACTATAAATTTTACCAGGCCTAGTTCCTTTACTACCGCATACATTATGCATTGATAACAGCATCTTTGAGTAACGATATAAATGTTTCGTTTCTAACTTTGGATGATTTTTTGAAAAAAATATGAACAAAGCATGGTTACACTGGATTTTACTTTTTGTTTTTGCGCCAACTTCAAAAATTATGTTTAAAAGTATTTTCGATGGTGTTTAAAGAACAAAATTATTTTTCCCTTTTTAGAGCAATTTTGAAGTCGGTTCTATTTTTTACCAAAAATTTTTTTTCTACAATAAATTCCCCCCCCCCCTCTTTCTTCTGTCACGAAGCGTCATCTTACCCCATCCCTTGTCACATGCGTCGCTCATAAGCATATTTTCACGAAAAAATAGGTGATTTCACTCTTTCTGTTTACTCAATCCCACCTTCTTGTTACTCATCATTCCACGAATTCTCTCCCAAAGCATGACATCAACTGCAGACGACCCCTACTCTCACTCTTTCAGATTGCTTACTACCAATTAGCTCATGCTTTGCTCCAACCTAGTTTAGGATAATTAAAATAGCATTTTCTATCAAAACAAATATTCAAGACCAGAGATTAGATCTACGAGCTCAGAAGCGAAAACTTATTTTTCCGCTGTTTTGCTGACTTGCCAAAAGAAATCTGCACAATGTTCTAAGTTAAAGTTGATAAAATAAAGAGCAGCATAAATTAAGTATCAAGTACTAATGGTACTCGCACGGCGTTGCTCGTAGTAGAATAGTATACTCGACGTTAAATCACGGTTATCACAAATTTGCCATTTCAACTGCGCTTGCGCTGAGTTTAAAAATCTTGCTAAAATTAATTACAAGCATTTTAAATTTGTTAATAAATATGAGATAGGAACAGATAAAAATTAGAAATCACAAAGCTTTCTCTGATTTAGTTTTTAGGTCTCAATAAAGATTGAGTTTTGCGTCTTAATTATTAATGGATTCGAAGTCTGATTTTCTATCAAACAAAAGTCATTTTCAGGGCCAAATTTTTAAATACAAAGCCGAACCCTCAACCTAAATGAAAATGTATAATACTAAGCTGTTTACGCCTAATGTAAAATATCCGCAAAAGACAGATATCTATACTCATGTTCCAATCATTTTTGAAGTACACAACGTGTTTTACGTTTATGTTAAATAAATATTGTCAAACGAATAAATATTGAAGTGTCATTTTTCTCTTTACATTATAAAGCTTATTAATTATTCATATCCGTAGTTTTATATAATATATCACGAAATCGATGTGAAAATATTCTAATCGCATTCATTTATTTGTTGAGACTGTAGCTCAGCCTACAAGCAACACGAAATCTTAGTCTGCGCGCAAGCGCAGTTGAAATGGCAAATTTGTGATAACCGGGATTTAACGTCTAGTGAATAGTAAAAGATGAGTTGCGTCACATTCACATTACAGGGTGTTCCGTTTTAACCTACAAGACCGCTATTTTCGCAACCGTTAGTCCTTTATGCATACTTCCAATTTCAAAAATGTTCAAAATCAGATGCGGAGTTAAGATATTGAAAGTTTGAGGCAAAAATGAAAATGAGTAAAAAAATACAAAATTTAACTTTTTATACGGGCCCTATGTCTCTTGACTTATATTTAGAGAAATAATCTCCCTTGAAAACTATTACGGACACAAAAAATTTGACACTTGTGCGACAAAAATCAAGGAGATATTCCAGTTCAAAGTTTTAAGGGACCATACAGAAGATGAGATTGGAACTAATTGCCCTTTAAGACGAATGACAGGTTGTAAAAATAGAAAAAACAAGGTATTTATATTTTTCACTGCTATTCAAAAATTAAAGGAAAATATTATAAAGTATTACGCAAAAAACACACTGCAAAACCTCGAACAATTTGAAAAACCACTCTATGCACATTGCACGCATATAATTTTAAACACTTGTTAACCGATCAATCCCCCCCGCCCCCCCCCGCCCAGAGAAAAATGTGTTATTGAAGGCGAGTGTAAAGTGGTGCAAGTCACAAAACGCTTCATATCTCGGTGAATATTGTTCGTACTACTTTCAAACTTTTTACGTTGGAATTATTTTTCAATGGAGATTATTTCCCTAAGTATAAGTTAGGGGACCTGTGGCCCGTATAAAAAGTTAAATTTTGTATTTTTTGACTCATTTTTATTTTTGCTTCAAATTTTCAATATCTTAACTCTGCATCTGTTTTTGAGCATTTTTGCAATTGGAATTCTGCATGTAGGACTAATGGCTGCGAAAATAGAGGTCTTACAGATTAAAACGGAACACCCTGTATATGCATGTAACTATTATACTTATGAGAATAATATTATTCGTTTAAGCTCCTAATAATTTCGGCGGAATAAAAAATTTGCCACCTACTGTGCGCAGTTATTAGTTTGATTTCTGCACAAAATGCAACAATTTTCACCCGTAGAGCATCAGTCGTTAAATATTTTCAAATTAAAAAAAAAAAAAACATCCACCACGTAACGCCTAGCATCCAGCCTCTGGCATCAATTTGAATTCTTAAATCATGAAGTCAAATTACTGCGATAGAACCCTTCCTACTCGTTGGAGCTTTTTTTACTTCCTTTTACAAAAAAGGAAGTATTGTATTCGCGAAAAAATTTTCACCCAAAAATCGGCTTTAATTTCCATTTTGCTCACCCCCGAATGAATGTTGAGTTTTTTTTTCAACCCGACCACACGTGGATATGTGCCTAGGAACGTACAGACACCCGAAATATCCATTTTGACGATCCCCGAGTTAATTACAACGAGTTTTCTCGTGACGTCTGTATGTACGTATGTATGTGCGTATGTATGTGTGTATGTATCTCGCATAACTCAAAAACGGTATGTCCTAGAAAGTTGAAATTTGGTACGTAGATTCCTAGCGGGGTTTAGTTGTGCACCTTCCCTTTTGGTTGCATTCGGATGTTTCTAAGGGGGTCTTTTGCTCTTCTCCCCTTTTTGGGGGGAAATCATCGTTAATTTCGATGTAAACTCAAGTAGTGTTATAATTTGTCGGACACTTGGCGATATATCGCCAGTCTTTTGGTCGCCAAGTTTTGTCGCCAACTTGGCGACAAATTTGGCGGATTTTTTTTTTTTTTTAATTTGGTTTCAATTTGGCCACTGTTGGTGATATTTAGAGAGTAAACAATTGAATCACATTAAAATAGCGAATAATGGGGAAGTGAAATTAAATTGGAGTAAAAGGAAGTCATGTGATGCACACATCAGCTCGTTTCTACAAATAGCTCCAATCGCAATCATAATCGCAAAAACCATGATTTGAATTCAAATTGTCCAAATTCAGATCAATACTAAGAACTGGATGCTAGATGCAGTGTGCTGGAGGCTGTTTTTGTTTAAAGAGGATTGCGTAAAATCGAGAGGGTCAGAAAAAATATGTCGATTCTGGGAGACTTGAACTATTAGCCGGAGTGGAATCACCGTCGCCGCCAGTGCCCGGTAGGAGCTGGGTGGACCCCAAAAAAGGTTGGACTGTTCCTTTCCACAATTGCGATCAAGTGAGAACAAAAAGCAATTCGTGATTGCTCAAAAAAATCTGTCAAATTATAATTTCTCACGATCAGGAATTTCAGTATGGAAGTATTATTTTACTTGTAACGTCATTCTATATCACTTCGAATTCCTATGCTCTGTCTATAGTATATTTACTTCATGTTCCTAAAAGTTACGAACCAAAGGTAGGATTTCAGACTATCTATTCAGGTAAGAGATAATAATAAAACGGTAAAACAAATTTGCACGAAACTGCGCACACGTATTTCGAAGTTACAAGAAACTCCTATTTCAAATCGAAAGAAACTAACTTTCGAACAAGAAGATTTTTGACATCCAACTTTGAAGTTTGCATCCAACTTTGCTTCTGTCAGATACCCCTTCATCCAACAGCTCTCTTCTTTTGGATTGAAAAGGGGGGTTTTCGTAACCCCAAAATACGTGACTGCTGTTTGTTGAAAATTCGGGCATTTCAACGTTATATTACTGTCTTTTTCTTTCAGTATTAATGTCTTTATTTATTTCTTATCTTTTCAGATACTTTATTCACATTAAATATCATACGAAAAGAATGCTAATAAATCAGAATACTTTAAAAGTTATAAAATAATGCAAAGTACTTATCAGGAAAAAAACTAATCACGCAAATAAAAATGTAATAAGCTATGTTTTTTAGATAGGACTGCTTTTGTTACATGAATTAGTCGTTTTCTCAAATTCCGTACACTAATTGTAGAGCACAACAAAGTTAAAAGATTTTTGCGCAAAAAATAATGGGCTTGATGAAAACGCCCGATGTGGCTCCACAGCAGTTGATCTTAGTGACATAAAAAAATTCTGCATATTTAGCAAAAGATTCCCATAAATTTCACCACCTTCTGAAATATTTTTCTTTTCTTGGGGCTTTTGCTCATGAACTTCAAATTTCGGACAAAAACGATGTCCGTTTGGTTTGTGTATTGCTCTATCCAATTTAACTTGCCCTGTTTTTTAATTAACGAACGATGAAAAGACATCCAGCTTTTGTCGGATATCTTTTCATCCATAGGCTCATTTCTTTTGCATTGAAAAATGTGTTCCTTGTAACGCCGAAATACGTGTCTGCTTTAATCAGCCTGCTTTTTGACGCTGTTATTTCTTATTTTACTTTTTAGCACCAAAGTATTTATCTAACTTCTAGGAACAGCATTTTACTGTCTACACTGTTAAAACTACAGGTTGCATTCGGCACCTTTCAGGGGTGAAACGCTTGTTCACCAGCGGTACCCAATACGGAGCCGAAATTTCACCTCTAACTACACTGTAAAAAATCTCGGAAAACTCTCTGAATATACAAAAAAGTTTTCCGTAATACACAGATTCGTACGCCCTCCGCAGTTTTCTGCTATAATCAAAAACGTTTCCCGTTTAGCAAGAAAGTAAGAGTCGACGCATGCGCAGGTGACACGGCAATTTTATAGTTCAGCAGCAAATCTAAACTGAAACTTTCGAAAGCACGCAATGAAAACAACTGCTGACTCATGTATGCGAAGTAACACTCATCAAGGGGATTAGTAGAAGTTTTGTTCCTCGCATGAATTCACTGAAGATAATGTTAAAGTCTTATATTTTCTTGCTTATGTATCGTCATGAGATTGAATTTGAAGCTATGTCACTTATTTTTAAGTACGAAGTGCAAATTCTCGACGCATGCTCGCGGAAGGAATACAAACTGAAATTAAAAACCAAATAATTGCCGAGAGGACGCCATGTAACTTCATTGCGTCGCATAACTTGTGTAGGTATTTTTTCTTGGATACTTTTCTTCTTTCTACCAAATGGGTAATTTTTGTTGGCAGAATTTTATTCTGTCATAAAAATCACCTTTTTGGTGACCAAAGCCTGCAAAAGACCACCACCGACGAATAGGTAAGTCGCTTTGCAACTCTATTACTTTAAAGAGATTTAGTTCATATAAATCTCGTTAAAAAAAAACTATTTTCTTCAGTATAATTTTTTCGTTGTGAACTATTGCAATTTGAAATATTTTACATTACATAGAACACATATTTAAAGTGCAAGTGTGTCTAGTTTTATTCTGTAAAATTTATGAATTGAAGATTATAAAAAACTTTAAATAAGTGTTATTGTGTACTTTGTTTTTATGTGTCAATCTCAGTTAATATTTGGCTGAACATTTATGTATCAAGCATTATGAATTAAATGTTATAATATGCAAATTGTCAGGTTTGATAGTTCGTCTTTAAGGTTGCATGTTTTCATTCTCTTGTAAACAGTGTAGCTAGATTGTATGAAGTAAAAAAAAAACAAACTATCTCTTGTAATTAGGAACATAGTGCTTCAGTATTATCTAAATGACGATATCTCTTTAAATATTTGCATTAGCGAAACGCTTTAAATTAGTTAAATGTGTATTAATTTATTTAACAAATAAATACATATATGTGTTTAAAAGTGTCTTCATTTTTTTTCGTTTTACGAGCCTCAGTTTTACCAAAAAAAAAAAAAAAAGACTTAATAAAATAATTTTGTATTTTTACACCATATTAAAGTATTTGACTTATAATTTATATGATACTTTGATTTATAATGTATATGATACTTTGATTCATAATGTATATGATGTTGCTTTTTCAAGGGGGGGGGGGGCGCGCTTCATAGCATTTTATGGGTGCACCATCACTCTTATGGTGGGGGGGGGGGTATTCTCGTATATATGAAATGGAATAATCATGTAATAGAGTTCAATGTTTTAATAAATAAAATATATAATGCATTTTGCGCACACTGTAAAAATAAAATCAGTAACCTATTTTGAGTAAGTATTTATATTTGTGATGAGCTGGAAAAGGGCAAGAACAGAAGAATCATCCCGAATGGTTCCAGCAGGGGGACTTTGGTGTCATATTTAACTTCATCAATTTCTCTGTTGGTACTTTTCAGTACCCTTTGTTCGTCAAAGAAATTGACTTGACGTGAGCGAATTTCGGAACGCAAAGTGTAGGTAAGTTTTTGTCAAATTTTATCCAAAGATAAAAGCTATCAAGTTTGATACAAGATATGTTTTTAAATTCTGCATTAAAAATACAATATGTTGATAGTTTTGTCTTGAAAATATTGAGAGAAAAACTGAAGTTTAAGATTGTTTAACAAACAATCCCCACTTTTCAGAAGGTACCCCCACTCCAATTCCCCGACGATTTTGTGATTAGGAATGAAACTAGTAGATTATTTCATAATTTTTCAAAAATTTATAACTGTGCATATGTTATGCTGTTAACCATGCTATTTGTCATTAGAAATTCCAAAAAAAAAAAAAAAAAAAAATCCACGAATGATTCTAAAATTGCTTGTATTATTGCTCTTAGATATGAAAGAATTGAAACTGATATGGTATGCAATACTATAATAAAGAATTATATTTTAGAAAAAATCACGGAAAAAGGATTACGAAATTCTCGGAAACGTTTTTGAAAATTGTTTGGAGAATTCCGAAATACTCGGAAACGTTTTCGAAACTTTCATGAACCACAGCTGCACAGAATACTCAGAAACATTTCTGGAAATTACGGAAAGAGGATTCCGAAATACTCAGAAACGTTTCTGAAAATTACGGAAAGAGGATTCCGAAATACTCAGACACGTTTCTGGACATTACAGAAAGAGGATTCCGAAATACTCAGACACGTTTCCGGACATTACAGAAAGAGAATTCCGAAATACTCAGAAACGTTTTCGAAAATTTCATGAACCGCAGCTGCACGATATACTCAGAAACGTTTCCGAATTTTTTTTACAGTGTAGGGTGAAAAACAGGCACCTTTCAAAAAGTAGGCAGCCGGGGTGAAAAGAATGAACCTTCGGAGAGAGAAATGGCACCCTTACTGTAGATCCTCCCCCCTTCCCCCGTATTGTGTGCGTTTTTGAATACAGTTGTGTATTTTTCTTTTTTTTAATAGTTTTGTTTTGATTCATGATAGTCTACGTTTTGCACACTTTTCACATTGCATGAATTCAGTACTGGAAATGATTAAAACTTGTAATTACAGCATTTGACCATATTTCAGAGTTTTCAACATAGTTAAGAAGTGCTCATTGCTTTAATTCATCTGATCGTTCTCTACATCAGTGTTTCTCAACCTCTTTTGACCCACGGGTCGGTAAAAACAAATGAAAAACATTGCGGACCTGTGAAATTGTTATCCTTTTCTAAAAATAAATAAAATAAATAATAATAATTATAATATCTCTCGGGGCGGTAAAAAACTTGTGAAAAAATTCTGCGTACTGATGAGTTTTTTTTTTTTTTTTTTTACAAAGTAATGTTAAAGATGAATAAAACAATAAATATCTACAGACTTTATTTGGTATCAAAGAGTTGTCACAAATATATTTAAAGTTAAAGACGAGTAATTATTTGAATAATCATAGTTAAGTTAATGATCATTTGTGAGAAATAACCGCACCGAAAGTAAAGTGTAGATGTACTTATGAATTATTTACATGAACAGCCAAAAATATTCTGGGATATTAAAGTTACGATAAAACAAAATCGTTTCTCAAAGGTTCAACATTTCAATCAAAATAACAATAAAATAAAATGCGCATAAAATTTTTCGACAGTTAAAAATTTAAAGAAACTCCTAACACTATCGAATAACCGCTAACAGGAAATGATTCAAACACTTGAACGAAAAAGCAAAAGAAAAAGATAGACGGAGAGAGATTTCTTTTTTATTTTTTGCGCTCGCTACACGAAGCGCAAGAATCATTTTTATTTAGGTTCTCACTTGTTGGTTATTGAAAATATCATTGCGGTTACTATTTCGGTGATTAAATGTTGCTTATCGAGTACTCAAGAAAATAATGATAGATACATTTAATAGCGTTTTGTGTGAATGATGGAATTTTCACGATAGTAACGGTAACCTGAAAATAAACAACTAACAGTACTACGGTATCGTAACGGACTAACGGTAACTGAAAAGCATTAAACGTACTTTTAACTATGTTTGAAAGCCCTAAAAGCTACAAAGTGATCAAAAGCTGTACTTACTTGTTATTTTAAAGAATTATCCTACAAAAGTTGAGATTTAATCCAATAGTGTACTTCATTCAATGTGAAAGACGTAGGAGCCACGCGTAGTGCAACCTATCATTCGTCCGCCATATTGAAGTGGTTGAATGGTGAATGTATGCCGGAAGCGCATGCGCCAGCAAGTCATTTAGCGATTGCTTGCTGTTTTGGCACCCCTATCTACGACTGTCTGCTACTTTCGCACCTCTGCTTTACTTCCTGGCCAGTATGGCACCCTTGGTCACCATGCTTTCACCTTAGGGGGAATATATTCACTCGTCTGGAACCTCTGGTTATAACAGTGTAACTTATGTTAAGAAGATGTTAAAAACATTAAAATTTTATGTTGGAACCCATTTTTCCGTTAAAAAATGAAATTAATAAATGCATTAAAGTGCATTTACTTGTAATTACTTGAAAATTACTTGTAAGAACATCGTGAGAAACAAAACGCGAGAAAAATAAAATAGTTCATATTAAATTGCTAGGAAAAAATAGTCCACAAATCGAATAGAGAATGTGTAAAAAAAAAGGGGGGGGGGGTTAAGCCACCAGGAACTTCAGTCCTATGTGTTTAATTTTTTTTTCGCATGATAATATTTTCCCCTTTCTCAAAAATGTCGACATATTACTTTGACGAGAAACACTAAACCGATCAATTTGATTCATAAAGAGATAAAAATGTTTCATTTTAATTTAACTGCTTTTAAATGTAGTTCTCGCAAAAAATGTTTTATTTAAATTACTCCCATTCTATTTTTTAATTTGCTAAGTTTTAAAGTTTTGAGAGTTTTTTTTTTTTTTTTTTTTTTTTTTAAATATATTTTAGGCGTTATTTTACTTTTACTATGCTTATGAATCAACATTATGAAACACCGTACTTTAATATTATCTGCGCATCATTCTAACGGTTGTTCCATCGGGTACACCAGATTTAAATTTTCCAGGACTTTATTATTTATTTATTTTTTGACTTATAAAATGTCTGCGAAGAGTTAATGAACAGATTCAGGGAATATTAGAGCAGTCGCAACTGCCATATGGCCTATTTCATAATTCAATCCCACACGTTTATTTATAAATCAATAGGAATTGATGAATTAAATAATAATTTTTTTTTTCTGTTTCAAATCATATATGAACCATTGTCACGAAGTATAGCTCGTTAACAAATAGAAATGAGTTAAATTATTGGGAAAACTGCAGTTAAAAACCACAAAAATCATGATATTTTTAACACAAAGTTTAAACACAAGGTCAATTATTATCACTTCATAAAGAACAAACAAAAAAATCTTTATAGCTTTTTTTTTTTTTTTTTAAGTATTCTGAATAGTCAAACATGCAACAGTGAAAGGAAAAACCCGTAAAATATAAAGACATACCATGCACTACAAAAGTTTTTTAGGTCACAGTTTTAATTTATTAATGCGATAGAAATTTTCAATCAAACAGAACTATTGATAAACATTTGAAATTGATTTCAAAAGCATTTACCTATCTGAGGAAGGTTGAAGAACCATTTAGAAAAATGATACATCTTTCTGAATTGTAGATAAGAAACGGAATTAAGAGCAGTTAATTTCAAACAGTGCGAGCGTATCAGTACACACTAAAAAGTTTTTTAACATCAGTTCAACTCTTTAAAAGTAATGAAAAACCACGGAAATTTTCTGAAATTAAACAAGATTACATCGGCCAGAATTGTGAGGAACAGAGAAGTCATCAACTGCGTCTACTTCGAAGCCTACCAGCAGACAGACTACTGGCTGCACAGCTTAGATCCGTCGCGAAAGAGCTAGGATCAAATCTGGGGAAAGTTTTTAAAAACTTTGGAAATAAACAAGAGCTCTAAATCCAGTGACCAGGCTGTCGCGGCTTTCCTATACTTAGGAAAATTGGGAAGTTATTTTGCAAGTAACGGGAGAGGAGGGGAGAGATCAGCTAAAGAAGTGGCGCGACAAATACACTCTAATAGTAATCAGAAAATGGACTTTGGTATTATGATGCTACTAGTCTCCCAGTAAACATTCCTAAGCCCCGACAATGAAAGATATTATTGAATTAAGCCCAGTAGTTGAAGAAACTCCACGCTTAAAGAAACAGAAATCGAAACTGCAAAGCCGATCTTTACTTAAACCCAGAGAGAGAAAACATAGCACCCACCCGACTCTTGTAAAAGTTCAGTTTTTGTGCGTATTAGTTCTTTAAAAAGTTTGGGATTTTCGCGAAAATTTAGTTATGGAAGTATTATTCCTAAACTGCATTCCGACAGCCTTGAGAGAGAAAATCATCTCGTGAAGTACTTGACAAAGAGCTTAATGGAAGGAAAAGAGCAGAACATAGTTAAGACCTTTTCCTGTTTTAATGTCTTCACAGTGCAGAAAAAAAGGATATTGATTTCTATTTGTTAGTAATAGTTCTCTTAGACTGCATTTTACTGTCTTAAAAAGAAAAAAAAGGATTAAAACATTTGAAATCAGGTTTAACGCATTTTCAAATAATTCTTTGCATTTCTAATGCTCATTTTTTTTTTCTTTTTTTTTTTTTTGGTTATGGAATAATGTGAAGTCATCTTTTGAGGTGTTGAGGAAATAAAATGCAAAATGGATTTTTTTTTAAACACAAACGTCTAGGTGAAATGTTTTAGATTAGTATTTCCTAATCATTGATCTTTTGAGCTAGTAGTTTGGGTAAAGCAACATGGAGTGGTTCGGGGGGGGGGGGAGGGAACCAAGTACAATAATAACCCGTTTGGGACAGTATGGGACATATCTCACCTAATTTCATTTGTTTTTTTTCTACAAATTTTCGAATTTAAATTATTCAATAAGTTATACAGTTTTCCTGTTATTGAGACATCAGACTCTTAATGTTTTCAGAAAAAGTTATTGTTTAGACTTTTTTTTTCTTTTTGCAAAAACCGCAATCTTCAATATTCTATTTCAGCCAGAGCTTATTGTCCTCAAAAGGCTATGTCTTTCCATAAGATTATTTTTAACCTTCTCAACAATTTTCCACAACATCCGCCGTAGTTGATAAACATCCATACATCAAAACCAATTAGAAATCGTTAAGTATTTTATAGGGTCTAGGTTCGACTTTTTTCTTTTACCACACACATTAAAAATAGCTCGAATGTCTTTTCGATAACTTCTCCGATATCTCTTGTTAAAGAATACCTATCAATCTGTTTCGTTGGTCTTTCCTTCAATTTCCTATGTGTGTGAGAAAGATGTTCGTACATGCCATGTAATACTTTAATTGCGAATCTTTCAAATTGAGAACTATCAACTATTTTTCACCCTTTACAACCTTAACAGTAAAATCGAAGCGCATGCAATAATCAATGGATATCTAAATTTTCTCGATTTTCGAAGGGATGAAAAAAGAAAAAAGAAAAAAAGATGAGATCTCTTCGTCTTGTAATTGATGTACTAACTCCGAATAAATTTCATCTTGTACTGTTTTTGCTAAAAGTACAATTTCCAGCTTACGATTATTAATTTTCCATATGTTTCATTAACAAAATTTTACTTGAAATACATCTATAATTTTGCTATTTCAAACGGAACGGGGCAAAAAAAAAACTGCTTACTTTTTAGTATAGTTTAGGAAATAAAAATAATGAAGAGATAACCAAATGGAACAAAAACATTTCAACCGTTCGAAACTGAACAAAAAGTTGCTCAAATGCAATAGGGGGATCTTTGTACAAACCCCTACCTTTAGGCACAAAGTTTTAAGATTTCCATAACGTACAGGAAAATCCAAAATATTAAAGGGGAAAAAACGGTTTGTACCATGCAACCGGACTATTTCCGGGGGGAAGCAGATAGGTAGACAGATCGATAGTTACACAGTTACACATTTTGAATTTTGAAGGGGACAAATATATGAAAAATTTTCTGTACAACTAAAACAGGGAAACTCTTTACTTTGTACTCCACTTTAGCCACTAATATTGACAAATCAGCTTTGGGAACTAAAAACTGATTTAGAAATTTTTTTAACTATTTGGTAACTGAATCAGCTTCTTGAAAACAGTAAACTGTTTATCAGGAAGATATATTTTTCACATGCCTCAAATGAATGAGCAACATGATAACAAGCTGTACAGTATGAAACACAGGAAGTGACATGTCACAAGCGTTTTTAATTCAAGGGAGGTTTACAAGTGGGTAGATAAAGGAACAGTCAGAACAATGATAAAAACCCGGAGGCAAACAAAATAATTTAATGGGATTAAGAATGAGACCTCAACTGGCTGGTGCACAATTCTTAAGTTTCGTTTTGAAAGATTCATGGCAACTCTTGAAAATTGTTTGAAATCGAGCTGCGCCACCATTTCAGAGAAAGGGGTATTACAACAGTTAGTAATCCAACGTTGTGAAGCACAAAAATTGCAAAATTATTGCAGACACGTGTTTCGGTGTTACAAGGAACACCTTTTTCAATGCTAAGAAGTGTGAGCTTCTGGATGAAAAGTCATCCGAGAAAAGCAACATGGTGGAACAGGAGATAGTATAAATATCAAAAAATAGAAATTAAACAAGAACAAAAAAAGATAAAATGACACCTGGAGGCATAATTTATGATATAATTCCATCAGGAAAAAACCGTTAAGTAATAAATATTCCAAGAAAACCCATAAACAATGCAAAAAGTCGAAAAATGAAACCACTCTGCATAAATTAGCAATAAATTTACCAGCGGGTATTACGTCTTTCACAAATAATGTCAAGCTTTGAGGGGGAGGAGGGTTTGCGACATTATGGCAGTTTGTGACATGAGGGAGTGGATAAGAAGAAGTGTGACACCGCTCATTTTGGTAGATATAAAAACATTTTTTATAACAATACATTCCTGATATATGTCAAGGGGAGGGGTAAAGTGAATGAATATATAGACAGCCCCTAATCTAATCATGCTTCAACAAAATCAACATTTTTGTGGGATTCGATATTAAAGGGATCCACTACTGGTAACAAATCTCTGATTAGGAATTAGCTAAAAAGTCCAAAAAGCTTTCCCTTTTAGAGAATGTTAACTATCACGGTGGATCAATGAAATGTAAATAAAGAAATGAACCGGAGATTTTCAGTACTTCTGTAGCGGTGTTATTCTCCAAGCTTTTATGTTTTTTTCCTCCACTAGAGAAAGGTAATTAATTAATCTCGGTATTACTTCGCCCCTCGAGCTGAAGTTCATTTATTATTCGCAACCTTTCGCTTAAATCTAAGCGTAATCAATGTAACAAATAACGTCCGGGTGAACTCGATTAGTGAAAGTGATTTGTAAAAGAATTTAAACTTCTTTTAGTTTCATGTAAATGCATTGAAAAACATTGCCATCCATTACCGGAAGAATTAAATGTTTTCTTTTAAAAGCAAGGGAAAAGAACATTCGCTCATTATTTTCTCTATTGGACAGGGTGAACTGCATTGAAAAGTATTATTATTTCGAAAACACGAATCTTCATCGAGTTAATTCTTAGTTATATGAACATCATACTTAAATTAATAAAGCATGGAAACCTAATAGTCTAATTGTTGCTTCATGCAAATGGTATATTTCTCTTTAGTTAGTTTCACACTAGTCATCAAGTTCAATTGTCATCCGAGAAAACAATGAATGTTTTTGATATCAAGTTAGACATGTCATGCTTATAGCAACGTATACAGATCGTTTTTACTGGGTGACATGAACTAACTTGGACACACGATACTCATTACTTTAATGCTAATGAAAATATTACGACCAAACTTCGAAATAAAAAGGAATACATTATTGCGTCCAATATATTAACACATTTTCTAAGTGGCTACCTTTAGCCTTAATACAGAGCTCTAAACGTGTCACAAAATTTTCGGCTATAGGCCACATCTCACTAACTGATAATTTATCCCATGCCTTGCATGAGGATTTCTTTATTGATGCCAAAGTTTTATGAGGTACTAGTGGTACCCGCACGGCTTTGCCCGTAATAGAAAAATTAAAAGGTCTTTTGGTTCGCTTTGTATATTTACAAATAATGTATGGTGAATTTTCTCGCCAATTGGCTTGTACTCATGTTACGGTTCCACGTTATGATAATGTCGTATCTCGCCAATTGGCTTGTGCCCATGTTACAGTTCTACATTATGATAATTTCGTATCTCGCCAACTGGCTTGTGCCCATGTTACGGTTCCACGTTATGATAATTTCGTAATTTACTCGTCTATCTTTTGATATTTTTATTCTTAAAATTGGAATAAAAAAAGAACCACATCGAATTTCCGAAAAATCGCTTCGAGGTGCACACCCCCATGCTACAAACTAACTTTGTGCCAAATTTCATGAAAATCGGCCGAACGGTCTAGGCACTATGCGCGTCACAGACATCCTACAGACATCCTCCGGACAGAAAGACTTTCAGTTTCATTATTAGTAAAGAAAGATAGCACACACCCTTGTCTCCATGATGGACTCAGCAGAATAATCCATTGGGTTCAAATCTGGGGAATACGGTGGCCATTCTTGATCTCCATTGAAGTCCGGAAAATGTGTCTTGCACCAATCTTGAGTGCTTTTAGTTTTGGGTTCAGGTGAGGAATTCTGTTGGAACGTCCATCTTCTGTTTCTAAAGAACTTATGCGACCAAGGTAAGACAACATCTTCAAAAATGCGTTTGCAGAATGTTTCTTGATTAATTTTATTCCCTGATCAACAAAAACAAATGATAGTTTCCCACTAGCACATTTCCGACCCCAAACCATTAGATTGGGGTCGTTGACACCGTTCAACAATGGAAGAAGGTTTTGCAGACAAGAATGTGTGCTAAACCTCATAAAACTTTGGCATCCCTAAAGAAATCCTTAAACAAAGAATGGGATAAAATATCAGTGAGTGAGTTGCGTCCTAGAGTCGAAAACTTTGTGACACATTTAAAGCTCTGTATTAAGGCTAAAGGTAGCCAGTTTTTGTAAATATATTGGAAGAAATTTGTAAATATATTAGAAGAAATAATGTATTCATATTAATTTTGAAGTTTTCATTAGCATGTGTGTCCAAGTTATTTCTTGTCACCCTGTAATTAAATATCGATGTTTCACTTCAATACATTTAAGAGTAGTATGCAATCCATATTGAAAGCGCAGCAGTTATACATTATTGGACATTATAAGGATTTGGTGGGTGACTGGAAGGCTACCGGTTTATCAGTAGAAGAATTTTTTTTCTTACTCTATTGCACTAAATCAATCGACACTATGGGCTGTCTGTTCTGTGTTGAGCAATCAGCATTCTCAGGGCTGCATTATGTTTCTTATTTACCTATTACACTAAATCAATCGACACTATGGGATGTATGTTCTATGTTGAGCAATCAGCATTCTCAGGGCTGCGTTAAGTTTCTTATTTACCCTATTGCACTAAATCGCATGAAGCAATATTCACCTAAACAATAACTTTAATGAAATTTTTAGTTTCACCTCCGCCCTTCCTTCGCACCTCATTGGAAACATTTTAAGAGATGTGCACTTCTAGCCACTAAAAACTTAAGAAATGCTTTTTATTTCAAATTTTCTTGTTATGATGATCATTGTTCATGCATTTTTCATCAGTTTATTCCGAAAGGGGAAGTGATTAAATTTTTCCTGTTTTAAAACAGCTATTAATTGTTCAATCAAACTATATAATCACTACGAAGTGAATGTTAAGCAATCAAATAATTCAATGGCGTAGCGCGTAGATGAAAAGAGGTAATTATTTCCCTTGGTGCAATTAAAAAAAAAAAAAAAGCGCTTGCTCCGGTAGCAGAAACAGAGCGACGCTGCCACGCCCGTCGCAGATTTTTGAGGAATTGGAAAGAATTTTCTTTCACTTTCTGCACGAATTTCTCAAACTTAAAGCAGAGAAACAGTTCAAAGCGAAATAAAAAATAGTAAAAACAACAAAAAGGTGCCTAAATCTATGGGGGGTCCTCAGTGGTCTAAGAGATCAAAAATACTAGCTCCCGGTCGCAGCTACTTGTGCCTAAGCTGCTTTATTTTGAAGCTTTTTAGCCTTCGTGTAATTCGTTAATTTTTTAATTTAACATTTATTTTCAATTATTCCTTTTTGTAATTCCTGTATTCATGGTAAATGTTCGACTAATCTAATGCTGGTTTACCTTGCAGACTACTTTTGGGTTTTTTAATTTAGCGCGTCTAAGGCCCAATATCTTTTTACCACAGCCTGACTTAAGTCCATTAAAATGCATTATTTGAAAAGGAAAATTTGCTCTTCAGATACGTTTGGGCAATTCCACATTAACCAGCGCATCAACTGTTACACAAAACACCTAATAATGAATCCTACTATGTTAGATCCTTATTTCAAAGCATGAACTTAATGAAGAACATAGATCTTACGTCTCATAAGATGCGTCAATTAATGAGCCCCCCTCCCCCCCCCCCCCGAAAAAATACTAATTCAATATTTTCCCCTTAAATTTTCAAGACTTAATTGCATCATCCAAAAGTTGAGTGCATGTTTTCAAACAGATCATGCAATGAAACAAGAATGTGACGAATTTGGAGTCTTTGTAAGATGCTGTGTGCAAGAACTGATACGTCTGTTAAAATATAATTGTGCTACACTACTTCAGCATAATTTATCAGCGCATTTAGAAAAATTTTAACCCATACTTACTTTTACAAAAAAGGTTATTGTAAAAGTAAGGAAATGTTTTAAAACTCATGTTTTAGTAAAGTACTAAAATGCTCCGCTCCCTGCTCGTTTCACACGCCAACCTGCGGTGGCGTAATGCCGCCTGCTGCGATTGACAATGGAGGATTTTAATGTTTTTGCCTTGAATGATTTAATGATGTCCAGGACATCCCTGGATCTCTTCGGCATGTCCTCGGGATTGGAAGTCTGGCCCCTTAAGGTTCAGAGGGGTGAGAGAGGGCGGAATATCTGCTCCTGGAGGTCCGGTATTTAACGGTACCAGTATTGCCTTGGTAGATATTGCCAGTTCGAAGGAGATACGGTTACAGACACACAGACAGGCGCTTAAAAATTTTAATAGTATAGTTGCTTATGGTTTAGAAACGTCTGAAAACATTAAGTTTTAACTATTTTGTATATACACATGAAAGAAGTTTTGACCACTACTTCTTCGTGGGTGCAACGATCTAAAGCGTTGAATTTTTATTAGACACGTACTTTAACTTCACCGTGATTCGACAAAAACGATGCTGAAAACAGAATTCTTCCCCCCCCCCATCAAGTCAAGTCAAATGAAGCACCAAGTGGTGGTCAAATAAGAAGGGGGTTCTTATTTGACCACTACTTCATATGTTGACAGCCAGTTTCTGACTTTCGGATAAAGAAGTACGCACTCTAGTTGTACACTAGCTCTGTGGTAGCCACTCGTATACCATTTTTTTTTAAATCCTATATGTCATTATGTGTTTTAGGTGTGCTGTTTTGATATTCTACACATTGATTTTTCATCTGGGAGCGCTTGCTTTTGTATCGAGTCCAGTAACAAAAGTCTCTTCAGCAATCTGCAACGCAGCTTAAAATAAAAAATAAAAAAATTGTCTGAAATATAAATCGACATAACGATAATCGTAAAATCTAAAGCAGCATCGATTCTAAATCGACGTCCAAAATAAGATGATAATAAAAGTAACATGCTCTCTGTGGATTAGATCCCGGAAAATACAATCAAAATCTTAATTAGCTGAAATTTAATATTTGTTTTCATTAAAAAATATAAGCTTATTTATCCCCCGACTAAGAAATAGTCTGCAGACTTTATCAAGGCTTTTGCGACGCACGTAGCAGCGTCGCGTTGTTTCTGCTACTGGATTGTACACGCTGAACAGTTCGGCGTAGACTGTTGGCTGCTGGAATAATTTTCCTTCCATCACATTAATTTGCCCAAGGGTGTTGATACATAATTATTTATTGCAAAGCATTTATTTATTTACTTACTTTTGTTGGTTGCTTTCTACGTTGATTCATTACATACTCATTCAGTCAAGTAAATTTCCGAGAGAAAAAAATCGTTTCATATTACATAGAATTCATTTTATACAGGAAATGACAAGCAGAATTACTTAAGAAGGCGTAGAGAGAACAATTCATCCTGTTCCTCCATATAACATTCTATACGAAATGAAATTTCATAAGGAAAAGGGAAAATATTAAAATTTATGCATCGACATTTTTCTTCACAGAAAAAACATTTTATTCCTTCAATTCAATTATCTTGAACACCTTGCAAAAGTTTTATAAAATTTACGCCATTTCGAGGTTCCAAAGACGGAGAAAATGCTTCAAATCTCTATCGATTCACAAGAAGATTTCAATTTTTTAAACTACAGAAACGTTCTTCATTGAACTAAAAAAGTATTTTTTTTTTTTACTAAATTTTAATCCATCAAGAATGTTAAAATTTGAAAACTTTTAAACTTGAGTTTAAGTTTTATCAGATATCTTTCTTTCTTTCTTTCTTTTATTTATTTACTAGCAGTACCCGCACAGCGATGCCAGTGCTAAAAATTGAATGGAAGTCCATTGAGTAAAAAAAAATTGACGCCCCCTCCCTTTCTGATGTGAAATGATCGTTTTCCTTTGTATAAAATGCGAACACACCTTTTCAAAAAAATAAAACTACCATTTAAGTTTCTTTGGAATTTAAAACTTTTCGTCAAATCATTAAATTTGATTTACAGTTGCTTTAAAACTCTATTTAGCGAGTGAAGCGGTTTTTACTGCAATTTAAAATATTTCGCCTAATAACCAAAAAAAGACATGAAATAATATCTTTCAAAAATGTAAAAATAACTCCGCAGCTCTACTGTTTATCGCCAAACTTGCCCAGCAACTACGCTATCAAAATCCATCCGTCTAACGAAAAAAAAAAAAAAAAAACATCCCGTGGAACATTCAAAAATCATCGTCAGAAAAAAGAAGAAAATGTCGTACGTTTCATTCGGATAAAAACAAATAAAAAGTTTCTTTTCTTTCAAAACAAATCGCCAAAACAATGAATTCTTTAACGGTTGCCTTAAAACAATAATCACAGACTGAACCCCTGCTCAGCGCCTAACGTGCCAAGCGACCACGCTACCGGAACCCAGCCCTTTTGTGAGTGCAGCGGATGTTTTTTCTTTGGAAAAAATAAATTTTTCGCCAAACAAACAAAAATGTATAAAATCACAATAACAGTAGCTTTCAAATCTTTAGATATTATTAAGAGCTGCGTTGCCCGGCTTTGCCCGGTCTACCTTGAGAACAAAAATTGTGTCAAGTGACATATATTCAACTATTAATTAAAAGAATAACTTAATAACAAAGAATAACTTAAATAAAAGAAAAAAAAACACCATGCAAAATAACCCTTGCAAACAATGACGACAGATATTAAAATATTTTTAAGAAATTAAAATGCGAAAGATAGATTTTAAAAGCGTAACCATGGAAACATGAAATAAAATAAGTCTAAGAAATAAGGGAATAAACAATGGATCCAAAAAGCGTAACCATGGAAACGAGAAAATAAAATGATTGACAACCTGAATCAAAATGACATATTTCAAAATTGATTTAAAAACGCTTGTAACTTTTTTTCCTTTGAAGATAGAAGCTAATTTTGTCGACCATGGGTCAAGAGAGATCTGGAGTAAAAAATCTCGCTTTTTCCAATGCTGTTAAAAAGAAAACTGTGGGACAATTCCCTCACTTTTTATTGATAGATTTAATGAAGAAAGTAGTGCCAAAATTTCAGCTAAGCTTAAAAAAGTTCGAGATAAAAACGCAAATTACTCCCGCCGTAATTACGTTAGAGCATTGAAATAAATTGTTTAGAACGCAGAACATTCTACCCTTTTTAACGATAGTGTATAATATTAATATGTGCAAGTAGTTTTTCACCCCTTTAATAGCCAATACTAGGTAATTTACGTGAAATTTAGGTCTAAATTAGAATAAAAAAAGAACTATTTATCGGATTTTGTTCGAATTATAGCCTATGTTACTCAGTAAGAAAGCACCGCTCATATAGTGAAACAATTTTTCAAATAGGTGCAGTGGTTCCGGAGATTACCTCGAACATATAAACACACAAAAATCCGCCCTCTCTCTTTATAATATTAGTAAAGATTTATTCTTGGCTATGCTGTTAAAACTGGCGAAAATAAAAATAACAAAAAACGGAAAGTATTAGTGTCATTCTCACGAAAATAGTGCAAGTCATGTCCAATTCTTTTGAATTTTGCTGATTAATATCAATAATATCCGTCGACTAATCATATTTTTTTAAATTCTCCTTTTATTTACCTATGCTAAAATAACAATGGCTTGTATATGTGTAATTTATGAAGGGACGTCAAATATTTTGACCACTTTGTGTAGCAGAGTGGGTCCGATAACGGAGACGACAAAAAAGTTTTTAAAAAAGCATTTTAATCATAAAAAAAGCTTACAAGTTACAGAAAAACACATTAAAAAATAATGATTCTATCACTTCTGCAATTTCAAGGAGAAAAAACTCTCTTTATAATCAATAAAAATGTACAAAAGTAGACATTCAAAAGCTCCAATTAACGATCAGAAAAAAAAATGAATAAGAACAACTTTGTTCGTTGATAGGAATGCATAAAATGTGGCTACTACTTAGTCTACTTAAAAACATAAACAGGTTCAGTGTAGTAATTGTTTATTTTATTTTCGAAATGGCTATGGTAGAGTGAACGATATGAACTATAGTAAATATTGGAATATCAAAATAATAATAATAATAATAAATAAATAAATAAAATCGAAAAAAAAATTTTTCTTTTAAGTTGTATTGCTATAATTATTTTTATGTGCAAGAAAAAATTCAACTGTTATTTATTTTGCTGTTGCATTTCAGCACGATTTTAAATCACATTGAAGTTCTTATGATTTGAAGCTGAAACACCTTATATTCTCCTTCTGTCAAGGAACAAAATATTTTTAAGCTCTTAAGAAAATTACTTGACACTTGACTTTACTTAATTAAATGGAGAATCAATTTTAAAAAATGATTAATTGGCGGTGATTATTGAAATTGATGAAAAATAGTACAAATCATGTGCTTGACATGATTTGTACTATTTTCGTGTGAACGACTGGTTATCAGTGAAAGAATCTGGTATGAATCTAAATTTCTGCAACCTATCATTAATACAGAATCACCCCAGAAGAGTTTCTTTTCTTTGTAAAATAAAAAACAAAGGCAAAATCAAGTAGCTAATGTTGCAACGAAAAAAAAAACATTACAGCCTGATATATATTTTTTAGTTAATTATACAATCACAAAAGAAATTAATCGTCTGCAGATATTCTCCGCATCTTTTCGTCTCACCTTGTATCCTTTACGAAAGCCGATATAACAGTTACGTTTTGGCTGCTAAATCTAAATCCTAAAGCAATAAGTTTACGCACGTACTAAGATGGAATATAGTTTCTGCTAAAATGTGTCGGTTTTTCAAAATGTTTGGTAGCGTAAATGTTTCGCAAATTTTTATTTGTTTAGATAGTTTCAAGTGGAGGAGCAGATTAATGATAATGGAAAATCGACATAAACAAAAATTACCTCTATTTCCACTGAGTCACTACCGTTTAAGAGTCATTTTTTTTAAAGCTGGAAATTTTTGATTGTTTCTTACTTTTTTGATGGTTCACCTGAATACGCTTTCGCCCATTATTTTTCAGGTATGTTTTCTTGTTCAATTTTCCTCCAAGGCTCTTGGGGAGGGTAGCAAGTTATTGGGACCTTCTCTCTTGCTAAACAGAAAGGGCCTTGTGAACTTAGGGCCCGGTCCTCCCCTTGAGAAAGTATCGGTCCCTGGTTCACCTTTTTTCATTTTGATGTTCTTGCTTTTTGCATCTTCAATTTTATTTAGATTGTTTATTCATGAATAATATATATATATATATATATATATATATATATATATATATATATATATATATATATATATATATATATATATATATATATATATATATATATATATATATATATACACACACACACACTTTGCTTTAGTGATTGCTACTTTGCGATTTTTAGATTAAAGTCCTTTTAATTAGTTCTTGCTGTTTTTGATCAGTTTAATTAGTTTACATTTATATATACTAACCACTTTTGTTTTCGCAATTATTTCTTATGTGACCTGAAGAATCACAACATCACAACCACATTTGCTTCTAAAGCACTAATTCTTGTAAGGAGTAAACATATACATCGTATGTATAACGGAAATTTAAATTCTGTGAGGCTGAGAAATATTTTAAAGATATATATTTCTACTAAAATAATTACAGCATAGCCTAGTTCAAGATAACAGTTTAATACAATGTCTTGACTAGTACAAGATGTGCTTCAATGTTAGTAAACTATTTACGTTAAAATGGTTTATTTGAAAACATTTACACTTTGACTGTTCTAGTTAATAGAAGTAGCTGAAAGGAAATAATCTAGCATATAAACGAATTTATTTCATTTTCCAGCAGGGTTCAACATCAAAAAACACATTTTAACAAAATCACGCTCTAATGTTATTCACCGCTATTCAGTACGACACCCACAAATCAAAATTTCTGGTCATCATTAGAGCGTAAAATGAGTTTGCACATTCAACTCTGCTCTTTTAGTCATGAAACGAATTTGATTTGATTCGTCCATCACATTGATTTACTCCAAAGTCGTATTTAATAAGAATAAATGAATGGTTTTGCGTGTAAAACTTCCACAGGGCTTTACGTGAAATGGTGAAAGCATTTCCCAGTATTTATTCGATATCGATGTGTCTCGAAAGCAAGAACGTAACGATCCATTTCAGAAAATTTACGTCATTACGATTCCAAGTTTTAAAATGAAAATCTGATAATTAAGTTTGCAAAAGGTGTGACATTTTTGTTAACATCTTGACAGTATGACAACGAAAAAACAATGTCAGAAAATAAAGTTTCGTGAAAAAGAAAAGAAGGAGCTGAGATATTCAGAGTTAATGGAAGACAGCTTTCCACTTCTTAAGTGGGTACAACAATTCTTTTTCGCTTTCCACTTTTGCGAAAGATTGGATTAACGTCTTGTTGCAGTTTATTCAGCTAGCATGAAAAAAAAAAAAAAAAAAAAGCGGTGGAACCCCCAGAACAATCCTTTTAAGAGTATCTCTTTAGGCCCTCATGTGGTTCCTTTTTCTGAACTTAAATTTTGAGAACAATAGATATTAACCGCTTTTAGAAAATTGTTTCTGAGGGCACGTTTCAGACAATTTTTTACAACAGTTTTAATTTAAGATTGGGAGTTTGTACTCTGAACCACCAAATCAATATGTAAAATTGTCTCATTTGTTTATACGAACCAAAATAAACATTTTATATGAATCAAAATGAAATTTCCTAAAACTGGAAAAAACACTTTTTTTTTATCTTTTTTAAAACTGTTGCTGTTATTTTAAATTAACTGCATCATCATCATCTGATTCTCTTAACTGGTTAATTTTAATAAAGATCATGATTTTCAAAAATCTACATATTACAGAGGTTCGTATTTCCCACCTAGAAAAAAAAACCGTTTTGAAGGGGAAGGCGGCAGCTCAGACACATGTATAATTTGAATTATAACCTCGAAAACATACCAGAAAGCATTCAATGATTAATAAATTATTAAACGTACTTAGAAATATCGACTTGAAAAAAGCAAAAAAACCCAAATTTTAGTTACATTTCTTGTATAAATGTTATGAAATGCTCTTTTGTTTCCATCTTATTATAATAACTCAATAAAAATATTATTCAAATATTGTAATTAATTAACTCCTTCGTTACGGACTTAATTCACTATATATCAAAACACGAGGCGATTTGGTAAAGCATCAGATCGATTTTAATTCACTTTTTTGAACAATCACGATTGCTTATTGTTCTCATTTGACTGTTTTGATGTCCTATCTTTTTATTTTCCCACCGCCACCCTCCGCACCCTGTCACCGTCGACCGGCTCCTCACGATGCTGCTCCTATAGCGAACGCCGTCTCCAGGTTGCATCCATGTCCTACACACACGCGCATACATACGCAGCTACACACACACACGCACGCACACACACATACACACAACTACCCACACATTCATGCCTGCACACTGACACAAACACATATGCTTACACACACATACGCATACCCCCCCCCCACATACACACATTCATGTACACAACTACCCACACACTTATGCCAGCACACAGACAAACACACATGCCTACACAAACATACACATATCCCTACACACAAACACACATACCCCCCCACACAAACACACACTTGTGATTGCGAAAAACATACTTTGAATTCAAGATGTCAAAATTCAAATTAATTTTTTTTTCTTACTTTTTTGTTCGTTTTGAAATTCGACTTTGTCAAGACTGCCCTTAGCTATGATTTATTTTAAAATTTTAAATTTAATATTGGTTCTTGTATTTTACCGAAAGTTTCTGAACCTCCCTGTGTAGTTCAGTATCTAAGAAATCCTTACACAACAGTCCTCAGAGTAAGTGGCACACTGGAGCTACTGTTTCAATACAGAGGACGGAACAAAATAAATTTTCGATTGCATACTTATCAATCTATATATATATAAATGAATGTTTGTCTGTATGTCATCCATAAACTCAAAAACTACCTGACAGATTTGGCTGAAACTTTCACCGTTAGTTATTTTTGATACTGGGAATGGTTAAAACTAGTTCGAAAAAAAATCCGATCGACAGTTCCTTTTTTATTCCAAGTTAAGTCACAATCCATTGGATAAATACGAATAAAATTATCGGCTGCAGAAATTAATTCGCGTGAAAGATCTCATTGATAAGAAGTTAGCTGTTGCCATTTTTCTTGAGTTTGAACAAATAAATTCTTTCTTTATTGTTTTATGGCTTTTCATGCAACGGGGAGATTTAAAACTTTTTCTATTTGATATTTTTAGCGATTGATTGATCTTGCAAACTGCGTGAGTACAAAATTTGAGTATAGTCACGGCTTCACTTGATACCTGGACCGATTATTATGAAAATTGCTATATATATATATGTATTTTTCCACGGAGAAGGTGCATAATATGCTCATTGAAGCCACTCGCCACCAGGTGGCACTTCAGAGTAGCAACTTCTGCCCCGGTCAACCGATTGTCATGAAAATCAGTATAATGATGTATTTTTTTGTTGGCGTAGCAACGCGCGTCGGGTACAGCTAGTTTATTATAAAATTTCGAGTTTGATTCCCATCAGTATAGCACAATAAAAAAGTAGTCTTTTTAATATCAATGTAAAAATATCAAGGCAAAGGTATTGAATTTCTGAGCAAGAGTTATAAATCAAATTTCATGTAAAAGACTGAAACATCTACAGTAAACAACGAAATTGTTAAGATATTTGTTTGTATTTAGTATCTACTTCAGGAGAAGACTATTCCTGAAGAGAAGAACGCGAAATCATATTCCACCAAACAAAAAAAAAAGTTAATGAAATATCTTGTTTTGATTCAATTATTATGCCACTATATTCTAACATTGGCAATGATGAACGATAGCACTAGAAATGTAGCATTGCAAGTTATGAACAATTTGTTCTACATCTTTATTAATGATACTTTCTCCCACCATTAGCAGTGCCTATGAGTACAAAAATTATGACATTACTAGCTATCAACAATGCTTTTTTATTAATACCACATCGTCTACCATCATCAATGCAAACGGGTCAACAATTACAACATTACGAGCGTAATTGTTGACAACAATTACGCTCGGAACAATGTTTTTTCTGCAACTTTCTACCTTCAACTATGTATAAGAGCACAAAAATTATAACATTACTAGCTTCTTCTTCATTAATGATAGAGGGATAGCTCAAAGATACGACTAGCTTTATTTTTAAGAAAACTTCCAACTTTGAAAAAAATCTCGAGAAGGCAGACGCTTTTTTTATTTACAAGAGAAAAATTACGAACATGGACCCTTGAGGACATATGAAACTTAATATCCTGTTCCGATCGTTCATGATTTTCCAGGTTAGGAAAAAAGACGAGAAGATATCCGTAGGCAGATACGTATATAATACTTGAAACCACTGCTGAAACTAAAACATTTCCAGCACAGTCCCATGAGGTTATATCATACTGGAGTTACCAAAAGATACACTCACATTTGAAACGTACTGCAGACCAGTGGCAGAAGATTTTGGATTTTATAGTTTAATAGAAAATTTTGACCTGTGGTAACTGAAATGAATACTCTTCCAATTGTTTCCTTCTTGTTAGTTAGAAGCTTTAACCTTTGATCTTGCATATTAGGGAGGGTCCCACTCTAAGTAGAGCATGATGTTTTTTAGTTGATTTGCGAGCAATGTCCGAAATGAAGGCACACAAAAAAAAAGAGACTTTAAGATCAATATTAGTTAGCATTGATTAAGTCTCGAATGTATGATAATATTGGATAAAACATTTTGCACTAAAATTTTAATACACAAGTGATATTTAATACTTCCTTAAGAAGAAATTGTGGTAAAATGCAAATTTAACTGCCATTATTAATATATAAAAATTTGTACGTCATTAAGGAAGAATATTGATGAAAATTCTTTCGTCATGAATTTGAAAAAAAGAAGATGTTTGCTAAATATATTTGAAGAGTGTAATTAAACTAAGTTTCGGTACTATTTTCCAAAATATGCTGGATTGCGAATCAGGGAAAATTAATGACGTTTTCAGAAGGGCACAAAAGTTTTTCAGACACTATTCTAATCATTTATTTCACATAATGATCATTATAATTTTTTTTTTTTTTTTGATTATTTTATGATGACTACTGGTCAAAAACAATGATCAATATGTAATCTATTGAACCTTTGAGAACATTTTGAAGATTCTTCAAGATATTTTGATGATTTTTCCACGAATGACCCTTTCGAATTAAAGCTCAGGGGGGCTTTTTTTTCCCCCGATTTCGCTCCTTTCCCTCTGATAAGGTCAAAATACGATTCCAGATCCTTTTCAACTGTCTTAAATGGATTATTTATTATTCTGTATCAAAACTAAGTAGTCTTGATGAAAGTTCCAATGGAATACAAAATAATATCTTTATAAAGATTTTAAGTTACATTAAAACGACACAAAGTTATTGAAAAACAAGTGCTTTCACAATTAAGATTTAAATAAATATTTTGCAATGACGTAAATAAAGGTGCCCGTAAAACAACTATGTTTTAATTAAATATTGCTGTAAAAAGAGTAAAGTAAAAATCACTTGTTGCACAAACAGATGCAGTATAGAATCTCTAATGTTACCTTCCATTCAGGGCTCATTTAATACATTTTGTGTATGAAAGGGATATCCTAATCCAATTTCTTTTTACGAACGATGAACATGACCGTAAACTAACAAGATTTTTCTCCATTTATATTTTTTCAATTAGGAGAGGGAGGGGGGGGGGGACAAAGTGAGACGCGGAGTGTAGTAAGATAAAGTATTATTTTGGATTTTTAAATTATATTCGTGAAATCATTTTATTTACCCATACATCTACAGCAATTGACCGTGTGGATTCTGGCATATCACGTTGTTGCTTGTGATGCAATTAAATGATCGTTGTTTTTCTGATTTCAGGTCAGCAATAGCTTTTTTTTTTTTTTTGAGCAATCACGATTGCTTATTGCTTTTATTTGAGCGTCCTTGATGTCCGGTTCCTTTTTCAGAATGGACCAGGAGCCTCTGCAGCACTGCCGTCCACCGGAGGACGGAGCTGCTCCTCTGGTCCTAGCCTCCACTAGCAGCACTGTCCACCGGAATCCCCTCCTCCCAGGCGGTGGCGTCCATGTCCTGCATACACACACTCCTACATACACACACTCCTACACACAAACAAGTCCTTCACACATACACGCACGTAACCGCCCAGGAGGAGGGGCAGGCTTGGGAGGACAGAAGCCGTTTCTAGAAACAATAGCCTCCAATGAGCAGGGTCCTGTCGCATTTCGTGATTGCGAAAAACATAATTCGAATTCAAAGTGTCATTCAAATTAGACACATACACACACATATATATATTAATATCTTTTTTTTTTCGACTATCGCATACATACATCGATTTATAACATTAAGTTTTAAAAGTAAAAATTAGCCATTTGATCACTTTCATTGTTCCACCAATTTAACTAATTATTACAAACATTTAGAATAGGCTTTAAAAGAACTCCTTAAAATGTTGAATTAAAAGAAAAAAGCGGGATGGGGAACAGTGAGACAGTCATAGTTGAGGCAGAGTGAGACAGTCTCACTGTCTCCCATCCGGAACTCCAATTCAAAAGGGATATTTGTTCAAATTTTATTTATAAACTAAGAGTTTTCAACTTGCAGTTTATTTAATTTACATGTATTTTTACATCATCAAAAATATCAACTAAACCATGTAAGCTGAAAATAGGGGCATTTTCTGACGATTCCACAAGAAATTAGTTTATACACTCCTGTTTGTGAAAATTGCAACACCATGAAGGAAGCATCGTAGTTGAATGAAATTTAATACACAGTTGAACGGTAATGGTACAAATAAATGATTACATTTTCAAACCAAACAGACAATAAAAAGAGATAGAAATTAGTATTTTGTGTGGCCACCACGCGCCGCAATAAGAGCTGCTACACGACTCGGCATGGAGTGAAACAAAGTTTGAATATCTGCCTGCGGAAGAGTATTCCATATTGTTTGTATACGCAACCAAAGTTCGTCTGTCGGGACAGGACGAGGATCACGAGCGAGACGCCGCCCAACGAAATCCCACATATGTTCAATCGGTGACATATGCGGGAGGCCAAAGAAGAAGCTGTACCTGCTGCGAATCAAGGTAGGATTTGACAGTCCTGGCGACATGTGGACGGGCATTATCCTGCCGTAATACAGCCCCTGGCAATCCTTGCAGGAAAGGAATAGCTTGGGGCTGCAAAACTTCGTTTATGTATCGGGTGCTGTTCAAATTGCCCACAATTTCGCAGCAATTGTGATCGTCCATGATATGCTATGGCACCCCAAACCATAACTCCGGGTGTTCGTACACTGTGGCCTTCGATAGTGCCGGAATGTGCCGTTCACCGGCATAGCGCCTCCGGATCCGTCGTTCAGAGGGCGCTGCTCAGCATACGCATGCGCTACCGGTCTGCAATTCTATTCATTTGCATATCATGCCCTACTTTACATTTCCTGCAATTTTCAGCTCACTCGCGTAAGTCCTTCGTGGTGTTGCAATTTTCACAAACAGGAGTGTAATTTACCGTCTGATTCCAAGTGACATTTCAGATAAAGTAGATCATTATACGTAATCTATAAATTGTAGATAAAATTAATACAAAAAGCCCTCTTGCTCTAGTGTAGGAGTGAGTGGTTTCTTAGGTTCTTGATGTTTTAGAGGATATTCAAAAATCGAAGAGAGAAAAGGTTGAGTAACAAAGAAAGAGCATAAAAAGGTATAAGTATCATTGCAAAAGATGCTCCTGGAAAACAAATTTTAGAAGAAAAAAAAAGGTCAAAAGTGTAGAAAATATGCAGGCTTATTTGCCACAACTGATGAGGTAGAAAAATTAAATGGCGGATCTGATATTTTATCAGACCATATTGACATGCGCAAAAATCTACCCTCTGGGTTAGCTAGATCATGGGACACTTGAAGTTCTGACAGAAATTGCCATCAAATATAAACTTTTTTATGTTAGAAATGTTCTTATGGTAGCTGATAACAATGAAGACTTTTTTTTTTTTTTTTTTTGCGCAAAAGTAAAACCATTTTGAATGGTAAAGTAAGACAAAACAACGTTAGATGAAGCACAAATTTGCAAATTACAGCAGACACGTGTTTCGGCGTTACAGGGAACGTCTTTTTCAATGCAAAAAATAATGAGCTTATGGATGAAAAGACATCCGACAAAGGCGTGTCTGCTGTAATTTGCAAATTTGTGCTTCATCTAACGTTGTTTTGTCTTACTTTACTGTTCAGCACAAAGGTATTTATTCATCTCATTTTGAATGTTTTTAACTGACTATCTTTATCAGGTGTTGCATCCGTTTCAGATAAAATTTTAAAATTGCTTATAATAGCTCCTACGAAAAGAAATGATACAAAGCTAAATTAATCTTTTTTTATGGTCTGAAATATAATTTTTATTTAGATGCAAAATGAAACTGGAATCTTTTTTTCATTAGGATTTAATTTCGATTTTAAACGTTGACCATGTTATGTTTCACTCATCACTATATGCTGTCTCTCTGCTTAATACGCTGTTTCTCTGTGCCCCGTATGCTGTCTCACTGTGGTGCATGCGTGGGCTACAGTGAGACAAAATTTTACGTTTTCTTCTTTTATGTTACCTCCAAAACTTTAAAAACCAATGAAATTTTTTGAGTCTCAAAAGTTTATATGCTTAAGCTGCATTACAAATCCACATTAAAATACTTCTAATAGAATCAAAGATTCGAAATTTCTTGAACTTTATATTTTTTGTCTCCCTGTGCCCAACCCTCCTTTACCCCAGTTTTTATTGTAACTAAGCTTCATGCATAGAAGAATTCAGTTTTCTGCTAGTTCCCTCCTGAATCCAAAAGCAATACTTTCACAAATGTCTCACGAAAATTATAGAAACATTTGCACAGTACATAATCCACCAACAAAAGTATTTGGTGTTAGAAGTTCAACGACATTTAGGAAGAAAAAAGTTTCTAAAAATAGCAAAAACTTTTGCAGCCATATTTATTTGAAGTACATGTTTTAAAAGTTCTGGTTGATGTCAGTACTTATGTCTTTTCTTTTTTAAAGATTAGCGCATTCACGAACAGAAGTAAAAGCTGATCCGATTTAAAAGTTTAGTTGCTAGGATTCATGCACGAACGATCAATGACGCACTTCAAGACTGGCAGAGGCATAAAGATTCTATTGTGAAACGAATTTTAAAAATATATTGTATGCGGGGGAAAATACTCTTTACTTTTCGGAGGTATACGTAAAACTGGGTATTTTATGCTTGAACACTACTAGATAAAATATAAGTAAAACATCTAGAAAGCATTCCTTCGAAATCGCTTGGAATTTATTATTTATTGAATAAACTCATGAGGATTCTTTTTTCTTTACATGCTTTTTCATGTTTGAAATACACTGAAGAGATAAAACATATTATAACCACCTCTAACTTTTTCAAACAACTCGAAAGGGTAACGATCTTGGTGACTTTAATATACTCGAAACGAGCATTTTGGAAACTGCAAGACTGGTAGGTTGTTCACGATCTGCCGTTGTTAGTACTGATCCAAAGTGGAAAAAGGACGGTGAAACCAATAGCAGACGTAAAGGGGTTGGACGGCCATGCGTCATCAAAGCTCAGAGACGTCGGAGACTAGGCCGCTTGGAAAAACAAAATCGGAGGCAGACAATTGATCAACTGACAGCTCAATACAATGCAGGTGCGAGTGGAAGTGTTTCCAAACACACAGTTTAGCAGATACTGTTGAATATGGGACTGCGCAGCAAACGTCCCACTCGTGTGCCTCTATTGACCAATCATCATCGTCAACTACTCCTACAGTGGGCCCGAGAAAATGGAGACGGGGGACTTTTTCCTGGCAGGCTCTGGGACCCTTATTTGTGGTAGAACATGCCGTGAAGGCTGTCGACTATCTGAACATCGTGGCAGATCAGGTGCACCCGTACATAAACGTAGTTTTCAGAGTTGCGACAACGCGGTATCATTTTCCTATTGGTCAAAGACCGCCTGAGGCAAGGTTTCTTCTTCTCCCGTAGGATTAACATGGAGCGTATGACAGTGCTGTGGAAAAACCCAGAATCTGAAAAATTAAAGGTGAGTCCAGGATTTTAATGCTCATATTACTGTTCTACAATGTTCAAATTATACGTGTGTAGCTTTACTTGAGTGAGTCCATTCCTATTTCTTTAACTATCGCGTAATTATATCAAGAACATGTGTTCCGGTGTGCTAAAATTCCATAATGACACATTATTTGGGTCTTTTATAGTTATTTTTCCGTTAAATCGATGATTCCAATCACAACGTTATTGAAAAACAACACTTTAAGACAAGGCAAATGTTTAAATTGTGTAAATTAAATTTTTTTAGCGATAGATCTCTGTATTCGGTTTGGCGCGATCAATTTCGTGCTTGGCGACGAGTGGAAGTAAACAAAACATACACTTGTGATGTGAAGAGATCTTAATTTGTGATTTGTATTATAAATGCCTTATGCTGCGGAAATTTTTATTTTAAATGAATGTGACTTGATATTAAAACCCGTTTTAACTTATGTTTTAATGTTAAGGTTTTTATTTTTCCTGATCATTTCTTAGACAAAAATTGCCTAATGTATCGTTTTTAATGTTCCTTCAAGCTATAAAACTCCAAGTTAAATCTTCTCTTTATGCAACGTAAGTATTTAGTGTCAAATTTTTGTTTTTTGAAAGGAGATGCAGAGGAAATAAAATGCTTATAAATTATAGGACTTTCAGTGCTTGCTGGCAGTACCTTTTAATAACATTTTGATTTATGGAAACGTTTTGTTATGATATTCTGCTAAATGTTTATTAGTTAAAATTTGTTAAAAAAAATGTCAGTTCGATTATGAAATTAATGTGACCACATGAATTTGCCAAAGCGTTTGAGGTGGATATGAAGTGCAACACTTGCTTGACACACAGTACAGTTTTTATCTATTTTTTAGGTTGAGCGAGCCAATTTTAAATGTATTATTTTATTAAAAATTTAATGAATTGTAGGTAGTTTTGGTTATTTTGGTAATTTACTCTTTTTTATTCAACAAGCATGCCAGTCGCTGTGTGTTCCATCATAAACAGAAAACTGAGGTGTTCTAAGTTCGGTTCAAGTAGTGTGTTGGTACGTTTTATTATGCTCTAATTAGGGTTTACTAATTTTTAGGTTGCCTTGTTATTTCCTTTACCTGCTATTTCTTTATCACCTGAAGAATAAGAATCAAGTGCATGCTATCACCCCACTTCAGGTTCGTAAAAATTTCTATTTTTATTGAGAAAATGATTTTTAAATAATTATGCCATGATTGATACATAGTTAAGTTTTAACAAGTTTTGAATTACCTTTGAGGTAAGGACTGTTATCATGGGTTTTTGAGATTGTAAAAGTCCTCCCAGCCACAAAGCTCTTGTTTGTCAGAAATTAGGTACATTTAAAGTTTTGCGAGTTGAAATATCAATACTTTTATAATAAAATGCTGAATCAAAGATTTTTTAAGTGAAACTTTTTATGCAAGGGCTTTGAAGTTATATCCAACCTTTTTGTGTGATGAAAAGTGGTGGGGATAAGCAATGTCGGTTAGAAGGAAAATAGTGGCTTCCTTGCCTTCAGATATTGGAGGAAAGTGAGACTTTCCGCTCTTCTCGCATTCTTTCTCATTTTGTATGGTTGCAGGTACTACGTTTAGGCAGCGCGGAGATCAATATGTACATTTGTAATTACTTACTTTAGTTATCGTAAACAGATCATTTCTCTTCTTAAGAAGGAAGAAGATGATCATTATAAGTGGACACATGTATATAATTTTATGTGAGAAAATGAATAAGAAATACAATCTATTCAAAAGTGTTTGATGAACAATTAACATGTTTCGCGTCTATCGTGTGTCATTATGACACAACCCGTTTCTTGGAATCAAACTTTAGAAGAATTCTACTCTTCTAGATCAGCAGAAAAATAAAGTACATGAAGCTCTCACCCCACATCAATTTCGTAAAAATTTCGATATTTGGTGGAAAAATTATTTTTAAATAATCCTATCTCGATTAATGTCGAGTTAAATTTTAACTAGTATGGCATTTTAAAATAAAGGCCGTCATAATGAGTTTTTGAGATTATCTGTAAAGATCAGGGTTCGAAAATATCCGATATTTTGATATATATTAGATATTTTTATATTTATCCGTTGTTTTCAATCAATGCAAAATAAAGTCTTTAGTAACTGCTTCCTTAAATCAGAGTTGTTTATTTCTCTTATATTATTATTATTATTATAAATGCATCCACTTTAAAAGTAATGTTTCTTTCATTATTTATATTCATTTATTACATGTTCGTGATTTTGCCTCACCCGCTCAAAAGGTAATTCAATTGCATCTGAGTTCATTTCAACCACTCATAAAAATAAATGTATAAATAAAAAATATTCAATTTATCAGAGATTATCTTAATTTGTTAAAGGCTTTAGAAAATCAATACTTTTGTCAGGAAATAGAACATTGAAATAAAGGGGAATTCAAATGCTCTAAGACAATGGTGAAAATGGACAATTTTGAAAACATATGGCTTTCAAAACTGATTCATGTGGCCAGCTGAAATATCTGGTATAGATAAATGAATTTACTGAAAAATGTGGCTTTATTTTAAAGAATAAATTTAAGCATCAGTTATATTGAATTCTCTATATTTTTACTTCACTTAAATTTATATGTTAAAGCCAAACAAGAACAGTTTATAAATAGTTTCTACAGTATGCACTCAGATTTTTTAAATCACAAGCACAAGTAAGCTTTTTGATGAGGTAGTAGCATTCACGTAAAAGTTTAAGACAGGAGTTTAATTTTTTTTCTCCTCAATCTCGACTAAAACCATTAAAAAAATTAATTTTTAGTTTTCTGAAAATTACCCAGGACTGCTGAAATAACACTTTCTGGAAAAAAATTTGTTCAATATAACTGCCATGTGATTTCGTGATAGGATTTGTAGGACCATAGGAGCTATTTGTTGGTCAGAAAATAAAATAAAAAATATTAATATTATTAAAATAATTGGGACTTGAACAACGTGCCCCACTGTCCAACATACCCCACCTACCCCTACAATTTTGCTGTGGATATTCCTAAGTGAAATGCAGAAAAAACAAGCAAGTTTTCTCACGGTTCCTACAAAATTTGGAATCACGAACAATCATTACTTATTTTAGTCATCATAAACTGATGATTTCTCTTCTTAAGAGCAAAGATGATGCACACTAAAAAATATGTACATAATATTATGTACATAAATGAATGAAAAACATAATCTATGCTAGTCAAAAGAGATTGATGAATTAAAATATTCCCTGTAATATGTGTTTTACTTTTTCATGTGTTTTTAGAACACCCTGTTATTTGAAATTAAACTTTACAACACACTTAATGCAAAGTAGTTGAAATACAGCTCTATTTCAATTAAAGTGTGTTTATTTATTTTCCATTTATAATTTTATGAACTTCTTTAAAAAACATTCCTGCCAATTCAAAACATCAGCCGTACTGATCATTTAGCACATTTGAAGAGTTTTACTTCAGCTTTTAAATTTATTTGCCCTTAATGTTTTTTAAGTTTCTTCCAGATATTCTGCAACTTAAAGAAAGCTCAACTACTAATTGAATTGTAGCCCTGATGCAGATGTTCTAGAAAACTCATGATAATATTGTACTGTTTGCTTAAAAAATTGTATAATAGAATGATCTCCAGTATTAAGTTTACAAGGATGTCCAGAAATCATTTTCGAAGTTTTCTTAGCTTGACAGCTTTATCAAAACTAATTTTAATGAAGTTGTTTAAAAAAAATAATAAATTTCCATGTATAATATGCCATTCATGTTTGTTATGTTGTAAACTTCAGGAAATTTGTTGCCGAAATGGTCTTTGGATTTTCAACAACGACATACAAAGCAACGAAAATTTTGTGTTTAAATGCTAAATAGTGTAATTAAATGAAATTTTGATCTTCTTCACACAGACAATGCTGTATTTCTGATTTGTTCCACTTATTATCAAATTTATTATCATTCATTAGTATAATAATATTGAAATGTAAAGAGGTTAAACAAACAATACTTTTACAACAGAAATTTTGAAATAGTAGCTGGTGTTCTGTTTTGATTCTCTAAATTTAGAGTTTTGAATTTGTTTTGTAAATCAAGTGCTTTCTTTAGGTTTATGCTTGTTTGTCATGTAAAAATATTGTTTTCAATTCAGATTTATAATAAATTTTTTGGTATTTAAAGCAAGGCTAAAAAATTTAGATATACATAAAATTATGAAAGATGTATTTAGGTTTGTTTATTGTTATACCTTATTTCAGCATTAAATAAACAGTTCATTTCTGCTTATTCTGTTCCTGTAATTATCCAGAACCTCCCCCTTCTCAAAAAAAGATTTTTCTCCCCACTTAAACTACAGGACAGAATTTGAATATCCTCAAATAGCTCCAATTTTGGAAGGGATTGGTAGCAACTGTTATCTTAGTCCACTTTTGACTGTCAGTGCACCTGTTCTGTTTCTGACTGAGTTCTGGAAGCATTTTTCAGGATATTAGAACATACGTCATGTTCATTAATCCATGATATGGGGTAATGAATGGAATAACAATCTATATGAAAAAATCTGAACAAAAAATTCAATTTATTTCAATCAAGGGAGTTTTTTTTCATAAAAATTCACTTGACGAATAGTATAAGAGAAAATAAATTACAAGCATCAGTATATTTTGCCCTGTCTAATCGAAACTCCCTGATTGAGTAGATGGGAAAAAAGCCTATAACAAAATTTATTTTCTTTATGTTTATAAGTGACTGAAAATTTTGATTAAACTAATGTTTTGTCCATAATTATTAATTTTAGGAAATGATACTTTTGGAGTAAGGAATTTTTAAAAATTTGGTAATAATAACTACATTTTGAACATCTAAATATTTTGAGGTTACGTTGCATTTCAGAAAACACAAAGATTAATCTTTGCCTATTTTGTTACTTAAGCAGTTATTGATAATAATAGTGTGTCCCAAAATCTATAAAAACTACAAATCCTGTTTCGGTACCCTCAATTTGAGTTTGATTGCCTAGTTGAGAAAAATGTCTTTGTTTCCTCTTTTTTTCCTCATGTAAAAATGTTGGAAATTCTGTGTTTGAAATAAAGTTTACAGATGTAACAACACCAAAAAATAAATTGAACATTAGATAGTCTGGTTTTAATTTTTATGTGGTAATGACCTGAAGACTTAGTATGGAATTAATGAGTTTTCTTCATGCTAAGTTGTATTTAAAATATCTGTCAAAATTAAATGTAAACATTGCTTTTCCACAAAAATTGAAAATAAGTACAAGTCCTCTACTGGTGCTGTGAATGATTTTTTCTTTGTAATATTGTTTTCATGTGAAAATATTGTTCAAAATTTAAGTAATAGATGTATGATGCAGAGAAATAAATAAATAACAATAGATACATTTGCTTCTTATTCATATGAGTTGAAAATAAGTAATGTTTAAAATTACAACCCCTCAACTCCTCAATTTATTTCTGAATATTTCTATCTACATCAAATTAAAGTAATAATTTTAAATTTTATTCAAATTAATATTTTAACCATGATAACCTACTGAACCACTAAAATATTTAGAGGTTCTTGGTATTTTTTCTTTCTTTTTTTTTGGGGGGGGGGAGGGGTTACCTCGTTTTAACCATCTACCTATTTCTAGTATTAAGCTTTCAAATTTTCCTTTGCATATTTACCTTTCAGATTTTTAATTTAATGTTTAACTTAATCACATTTAAATCAGAAAATTGTACAGAGTAAACTTAAACATGCAATTTTTTTAATAGCAAAACATTTTTATTAGCAATATTGCTTTTTAGATGGTTAGAGGAAATATTTTTAGATTTAAAACTCTTTAAAACGCTTGCCTTTCCGAAACAAAAACAAGCAATTTCTAACGTGCATTCTGTCTATTCTGTCGTTCATTTATTTATTTTCATTTTCTTACCTTTTTTTTATCACTTCATTTATTTTGAATTAATTAAATTCTAATACATGGAGGTAAGAATTCACATGCTGCAAACTCCCAAAAATAAATAAATAAATAAATAAAAATTATTACAAAAAAAAAAAAAAAACTGTCGGCAGATTTAAATGGATATATTTTTGCTGAAATTAAAAACTAATAAACTATTCCTTAGTTTTAACTGTAAAAGGCATGTGACAGCAAAGTTGCACTTTTTGAAGATTAGCCCATTAGTGACTGAAGTTTTTAATTAAACTAATGTTTTCTTTTTCGGATGAAAATGCTGGACATTTTGTGGTTTAAATAAAGTTTATAGATACAATAACACCAAAAAATAAATTGAACAACAGAGATCTATGTTGTTTACAACAACAACAAGATAACAACTATAAGATCATGCTATTGATCTGAAAACTTAGCATGAAATAAATGAGTTTTCCTCATGCTAAATTGTTTTTAATTTTTAGTTTTTGTTTTCTCATAAAAATTCAAAATAAGTACAAGTCCTTTTTTGGTGCTCTGAACTGTTTTAATTTTGTTTCATTAAAAAAATGTCTACTACCTAACTACCTTTCATTCTAGTATTGTTTTGGTATAAAAATGTTGTTGAAAATTTTAAATAATAGATAGTGTACTTTCAAGAAATAAATATAAAACAATGGAGACATCTGTTTCTTATGCATATACGAATGTTAAAAAAATATATGTCAAAATACACGCCCCCCTCCCTTAACTTCCCAATTCATTTCTGAATATTTCTATCTGCATCTAGTTTCAAATAAAAATGACCTCTGATTAATATAATTTCGTTTTCAACTAAATACAAATTAATCTATTAACTAGGTGTGCCCACTAAACCATTGAAATATTCAGAGGTTCTTAATTTTTTTTGGAGTGGGGGGGGGGGGGAGCGAGATAGGATCCCCGCAGTGTGGGGTGTCCCAGGTCTTAAGGGGTCCAACGGCCTATGAAATTGAAGAAAAAAAGATTGAAAAAAACCTAGCACTACGACTTATTTAATGTTACAAATACACACTGATGGCCTTTGGGGAGGGGTTATAGAGATTTTGTTGCAGGGAGGCCCAAAATATATAGATCCGGGCCTGGATAGGATACCTTGTTTTAAGCTTCTGCATATTTCTAGTATTACTCTTTCAAACTTTCCTTTGCATATACATGGGTGCCCCCCCCCCCCCCCCGTAGGTGGACATCCCAGGCATATATTTCCTTTCGGAAATTTTAAGCTAATGCTAAACTTTTCCATTTAAATCAGAAAATTGTATTTTTTTTCCTTTTATAGAAAATAAAATAAATAAGCAATGCTTTTGATATCAATTCAAGAAATATTTCTATGTTCAAAAATCTTTATAAAACTTAATTAATGTAGCAAAAACAAGCAATTTTTTATGTTCGTTATTTCTTGCTTATTTATTTATTTTTATTTTCTTAATCAGTTTTTATTCCTTCATTCATTTTGAATCAATTCAAACTATAATATAATTTTCGTTGTCTCAGAATCTTTTGATTAATTTAAAATTAATCGTATTAAAGAGAATAAGGTTAAAGAAAAAATCTGCTTTTAATTCTGCTAACACAGGGCCATTTTGTCTTTTTCTAATGTTTGAATCAAAATCGAGCGTTTCATTTATTGACAGCATGCATTTTCGAATCCGCGTGCTTACATCCTTCAGAACCCGTTTCAGTCACTCTTCCCGCTCCCGCTTGTGACTATTTTTTTGTAATGAAACTCGAAAGCGAACAAGGAGCCAATCTTGCAGCTCGGCGGCAACCCTATCTTTCTCCTGTAACCCGTTGCGCTTTCCGAGCGTAGCTGTTGTCGCAACTCTGAAAACTACGTTTTCATATAGGGACTCTAGTATTCCCTACTGGAAATGCCATCTTCCAGCAGGACAACGCCCCATGTCACAAGGCTACAAGGCTAGGATGTGCTGTAGGATGTGCTGTCCAGCAGCATAATGAGGAATTCCAATTACTGCCCTGGCCACCAAATTCACTGGATTTAAATCCTATGGAGCACATTTGGAATTTCATGGAAAGGCAGCTCAGAGCTGAATTACCACCATGTCAAGATATCTCAACTTTGTACCAAATGTTAATGCAGCGGTCACTCAATCTATCTCCAGACGTCTACCAAGAGCTTGTGGCATCCATGCCAAGGCGAGTCGCTGCTGTTTTGCAGGCCAAAGGTGGCACAACGCGTTATTGACTGGGTGGTCATAATGTTTTGGCTCATCAGTGTATGTGTTAGACACACACCATAATTTCTTAAATGCTTCGCAGCATAAAAACTGAGATTTTTTATTTATGCGGAATCTATAGAGCCAATTGGCATACTCGCAATTGTGAAAGAAAATAAAAATTAACCTCGTTGTTACACTAATAATGAGAAATGCTGGGATTCATACCACTCTAACTTTAAGATTCAGGCTTGATTTTAGTTTTGTGTTTGAAATACATAATTGGCATATTTAATTTTTTAGAAACTACGCAACAAAGAAGTCGTCGGTTGCATTTAAAGTATTTGAAACATTGAGTAAAATAAAATTTTATTGCAAACTTAGTTTCTCGAAATTGCAGAAATACGTGCAAATGAACTTGAGTGTTATGCACTATAATTAAAACTGTGGGAATACGAACTCATGTTCACTATTTTTCAAAAACTTGTACACTGCTTCTTCTACGTGTTTTTAATAGATATTGATGGATATTTGGGGCTATAAATTCGCAAAAGGAGAAATAGAGGATTTTAGGGAATAATCGAGTAAGAGCCATAAAAAAAAAAAAAAAAAAAAAAAAAAAATGCTAAATGTTTTTTGCACTAGCCACTATCTGCGATCGTTTACAATGAACTAGAGCACAAAAATTATAACATTACTAGCTATGAACAATATCTTTTTCATTAAGGCTACCATCTTCTAGCATCAGAAATGCATAAGAAGATAAACATTATAGCATCACAAGCAAGTGTTCTTGATAAAAACGAAAAGAACTCTTCTATATTAAATGCTACTAACTTGAGGTGATAGTATAAGCAATCCCTAAATCACCAACAATACTTTGCAGTCAGTTTTGTTCAGTTGCATCTTTGATCTTCCATTTTGACATTTCCCGAGTTAATTACAACAAGTTTTCTCGTGATGTCTGTATGTACGTTTGTATGTGCGTATGTATGTCGCAGAATTCAAGAACGGTATGTTCTAGAAAGTTGAAATTTGGTACGTAGACTCCTAGTGGGGTCTAGTTGTGCACCTCCCTTTTTTGCATTCGGGTGTTTCTAAAGGGATTTTTTGCACCTTTTTGGGGGGAAATCATTGTTAATTTCGATGCAAACTGAAGTGGTGTTATAATTCGGCGGACACTTGGCGATGTATCGCCAGTCTTTTGGTGGCCAAGATTTGTCGCCAACTTGACGACAAATTCGACGATTTTTTAAATTTTTTTTAAATCTGGTTTCTATTTGGCCACTGTTGGTGATATTTAGAGAGTTAATTATTGAATCATATAAAAATTGCAATAATGGGGAAATAACACTAAATTGGTGTAAAAAAAAAAAAAAAAGTCGTGTGATGCACACATCAGCTCGTTTTGTCTTGATTTCGACTTAATTCCAATCTCAAAAAATAATTTTAAACGGCATTCTGAATTTGTTTTCATTTTCGCTGCTGTTGCAACAAGTGAGCAACTCGTTTAGGTTACCAGAATAAAGTTTCAAAACACTGACGTCACACGATGAAACAATTTGGTTTAAAAATCAGACATTTAAAAAAATAATTAAAAATTAAATGTTCGGAAAATAAAAGTATTTTCAGAGTTTTTTTCTTTTTTTTTTGCTTATTCTACCAATTTCAGAGACTAAATGTAGTACTTTTGACTTTTTGAAAAGATAGCCAAAACGAATAACAGAAATAACAAGATCATATTCAGTTTTAAATTTCAAACCAAAGAGCTAATAAAAAGCAAGCACAAACCTCTCCTACTCAAGAGAAAATTATGTTAGCATTTTAAAAGTATCGCCTTTCAGAAAGAAATTACAATCAGCTAAAATGTTTAAAAATGATAATAATATTAACAATACAAATGATACACACAAAGATTTGTCAAAAAATAACACGCAAGAGACGGAATTACTTGAAGATGAAGGACTTCTAGACAATCAGAGGAGGTGTATCGCGCATTGTTAACAGTTCCACCGACCTGCATGAATTCAGAAAGATTATTTTCAACAGTAGGAAAGTTGAGCACTAAAATGAGTTTCAGGCTTAGAGACAATTCAATAGATTCATTATGTTTTTCACTATCATCTTTTTTACTTCCTTTTACAAAAAAGGAAGTATTGTATTCGCGAAAAAATTTTCACTCAAAAATCGCCCTTAATTTCCATTTTGCTCACCCCCAAATGAATGTTGAGTTTTTTTTTCGATTCGACCACATGCGGAAAAGTGCCTAAGAATGTATAGACACGCGAAATATCCATTTTGACCATCACCGAGGTAATTACAACGACTTTTCTCGTGACGTCTGTATGTATGTGCGTATGTGTGTATGTGCGTATGTATCTCGCATAACTCAAAAATGGTATGTCCTAGAAAGTTGAAATTTGGTACATAGACTCGTAGTGGGGTCTAGTTGTGCACCTCCCCTTTTGGTTGCTTTCGGATGTTCCTAAGGGGGTCTTTTGCACCTTTTTGGGGGGAAATCATTGTTAATTTCGATGCAAACTTAAGTGGTGTTATAATTTGGTAAACACTTGGTGACGTATCGCCAAGCTTTTGGTCGCCAAGTTTTTTCGCCAACTTGGCGACGATTTTTTTTTTTTTTTTGTGCTTCTTATAAATTAATTGTTCTCCTGCCAAATATACCTAGCCATTCCTGATTTGTTATTTTATAAGAATGAGATTAAAAAAACATATATTCAGCTCAGTGGTGACTCTTTTTTACTTCCTTTTACAAAAATGGAAGTATTGTATTCGCGAAAAAATGTTCACTCAAAAATCGGCCTTAATTTCCATTTTGCTCACCCCCAAATGAATGCTGAGTTTTTTTTTTCGACCCGACCACACGTACATATGTACCTAAGAACGTATAGACGCTCGAAATATCCATTTTGAAGTTTCCCGAGTTAATTACAACGAGTTTTCTCGTGACGTCTGTATGTACGTATGTGCGTATGTATGTCGCATAACTCAAGAACGTAATGTCCTAGAAAGTTGAAATTTGGTACGTAGACTCCTAGTGAGGTTTAGTTGTGCACCTCCTTTTTTGGTTGCATTCGGGTGTTTCTAACGGGGACTTTTGCCCCTTTTTGGGGGGAATTCATTGTTAATTTCGATGCAAACTCAAGTGGTGTTACAATTTGGCGGACACTTGGCGATATATCGCCAGTCTTTTGGTAGCCGTTTTGTTGCCAAATTTTTTCGCCAACTTGGCGACAAATTTGGCTATTTTTTTTAAAATCTGGTTTTAATGTAGCCATTGTTGGTGATATTTAGAGAGTTAGAGAGAGAATCACATTAAAATTGCAATAATAGAGAAATAACATTAAATTGGTGTAAAAGGAAGTCATGTGATGCACACATCAGCTCGTTTTAGAAATTTTAAATACCGGTATTAATGCTGGCATTCCGGTATCACGTTTTAAAAATACCGAATACCGGGATTGAATTTTTACTCCGGTATTGCAATCCCTAGAGATTTCCAATTAAAAAAAAAGTTTGGGTGTTGTAAGCGCATTCTTATTGTGGGCAATAGTTAAAATCATTCTTTATGTAGTATTATACCTCTTTCCTACCAAATATAGTAGCTATATTGAGTTGCTCCAAAAATTAGCTCCTAGTTACCGTTTTATTTTCGCTGAGGAAATTATTGTTTTGTTCCTACGAAGCACGATCAGTTAAGTGTTATGCTTTATCTATTTTAAACTCAACTGATCTTCATATTCTATTTTCTTGTGAAAACGAAAAGATTAATTGCCTTCCCTTTCTAGATGCCCTCGTTTCTCGTTCCGAGTGTGGATGTGAAACTGCAGTTTATAGTAAACCTTTCGCTGTTCCTTTAGCACCTCATAGATAGTGGCCTCACCCTTCTAAACAAAAATAATTCTACTTTCATCACATTTGTTCAACGTGCTAATAATATTTGTTTTCCACCGGAAATGCTGAGCTTAACTACTAAGAGCTGTGGCTATTGATAGAGACTGTCTGCCTACTTTGATTGATTTCAACTGTAAAAAACTTCCCAAAATAATCAAACTAGTTTCCGTAAAATAGTTTTTACTAATAAGAATTCGATTGTTTTTCCAATTTTCCTTTGTCTTTCCTTTTTTCAGTTATCAATTAATTATTTTAACTTCTTAAGAGGGTCAAATTCAAGTTCTCTTACATTAATAAAATTTCGTTCTCCTCTGTTAAAGATTCTATTCATCCTCTAAATCGTATAAATACCTTGCGGAATTTATACGATTAAAAGTAATTGCGTCTTCTTTATATTGGACAAACTAAACGTGCTTTAAAATTTCGCTTGAAAAATCATGAAAATTACGTTAAATAAATAACAGTGAAGCTAATCTAGCACTGCTTAACACTGAGATTCAAATCACTTATGGTTTTAACCCTAATAAAATTATCAAAAAAGTCCCTCAAATTTCTCATATCTGGACTTTTGGAAATATTTCCATATTCTAAGGAATAGGAAGGACGATTAACGATCTTCAGCAACTTCGTATATTATTCAAGTTTCGCTTCCGTTTTTATAATTTTTCTCGTTCATCTTTTCAATTTTTTCACTCTTTTTCTTTCATTTATTTTTATGTGTTTAAGTTAAAAAAGGTGCAATTTGCCCAGGGCCAAATTTCCAAATAGGCAGAGTAGGCAGCTGCCTAGGGCGGCAAAATTTGCTTTAACCACACATTTCTTAAATTAATTTTTTATTCTTGAAAGTAAAATATTAGCATTCTTTCATTTTTCAGATACATTTGTTTCTTGTCATTTAATAATGATTTCACGTATGTTATGAAAATCAAATGTTTTTCAATCATGGTAATTGATCAGCGTAAAATAGTATGGGAAGACGAAAAGAGAATTTCAGAAAGTGTCGTTGCTTTTATCCAGAAGTCGCAACAAGATTGGAGTTTGACTGAGATTTTAGTGCTATACTTAAGTTTATTCAGTACTGGTTTCAAGAGTGATTGACGTTTATTTTCTTTTTTACATTATTAATATTTAAAAATTGTTTTCTTTTCATATTAATCCTTGGAGGCAAATAAAAATGAGTGACGAGCGAAAAAGACTGAATGATTTTAAATAAAGGAAACATGCTAAATTAAAAACCGAAGAACAAAAAAAAGAGTCAAATTTTTTTTAACATATTTTTTTTTTTTTTCAAATGGACAGTTTATTTAAGCGGAAACTTTAGACTCTTTGCAAAGTAATCCAGTAACAATTTAGTAATGAAATATAATTGAACAGTGAGGAGTGGTAAGAACACAACAGAGTGAACAGAAGAATGAACTGATGTAATTGACACTTTTTTAATCTTTCTGTATTTCTCCCTTTTTTTTCAATTTGTCTTTGTTATTCCATTTGTAATATGCCTTCATTGTCTATATTCTGTAAATAATTCTTTGTTTTTTCAAAGATTTTTTTACTTCCGTCTATGATTCCTTTTTTTTTCTTTTTTTTACCGTTCACAGTCATCGAAACTCTTTCTGTCTTAGCTTTTGGCTTTTTCCTTCCGTCAATCGATTTTTTTCGTCACTTTTTCCCCATCCATTCGGAGTTATTCTTACTTTACAAGTATGCCTGTGAGAAAGTTTTAGAACAAGGTTTGAATTCTTAGTGATTCTTTGATAGGTTTCTAGCTTTCTCATTGGCTGTTTGGTTAATTCTGTATGTCTACAATTTAAACTATTTATTGTTCCCCCTCATTGATTTTTCTGAATGTTTTTACATCGATAGGCTCACATCGTTTTGCTAAGAGAAAAACGGGTTTTTCTAGCCCCAAAAAATGCGTCTGAAATATTTTGCAAATATGTGCATATTTAACGAAGCTGATTTTACATATAAACTTTCATATATACTAATATAGGATATCAATGCATGGAGCAAAACTACTTACACAAAAATGAATGAAAGCTATAAATTAATGCAACAGGATATCACACGTCTTTAGCAAATAGTTAAAATCGATTAATTACCCAAAGTTGCAATAATGAGCTTTTTAGAGATGCCTAGAAATACATCTAACTAAATGTAGTGATTATTCAGAAAACTTATTAATTTTCTCTTCATGAGAAATTAATATAACCTACGTTAATTAAGTACTAGTGCTATCTTTCGCCAAAATCGTGATTGTCTCACATGCATTTTGGTAGATGCACTTGAAACTTAATTTTCTGAAACAGAAGCATGGCCTAATGAAATTACTGAACAGCAGGAACAGCCTTCAACAACGGAACCGTTGAGCGATTGACAATAGAATGTCATTAATTACGTTTTTAGGAACTTGAAGATCTTTACTTTGGGTAAAATTGCCTTCAACTAATTTGATTTCTAATTTTGACGCAATGCATTACGAATAAGAGCATTTTTATAAGGAAAATTCTAAGGAAAGCGATTAATATTTATTAACGGCTTTAATAGGCAGAAAGTTTTAGATGAAAAAAAGGTTTCGTTACTTAAATTGAAAATGTTTTGAACATATTTCTAAAAATGGTACTTTTTTTTTAATCTGTCTCCAAAATGATTTTCACTTAAAAAAAAATCTACCCCATTCAAACACAGTTAACAGATTAGTTACAAAGCACAATATACTCAAATATTGCAGTAGTATTTACCAAGATTAACAGAGATTTTGGAGATAGAAATAGCCGAAAGGTAAATGAATCGATATACTTTTTTACATTAACACTACTTTCAGAAACATTTTCAAAGATAGTTATTCAACATTTTATTAAAAGTCATTTATTATTCGTTGTATAAAAAAGAAACCCTTTTGCAAGACAACATATCGCTGTTCCGGTGGAACATTGACGTAACTGCAAAATTAATTGAAAAGGAGTAATTGTCGTCACTTGGTTTCCAAACGTGCTGGTCATCCCATACAGACGAACACTGACAGATTTGTTTTCTAACTTTCAGCCCCCAGGGCAGTAACTTAACTATGTTTCATTGTATGAGGTTGTATGGGATTGAATGTACATTTGGTTCTACTGTAAAATTACACTTTTTGCAGTTGCGCCAGTGTTCCACCGGAACAGCGATATGTAAGGGAGGAAAGAGCGAAACACTTTTCCCCTGCCAATAAAATTCCTATGTGAAAAACGAACCCGTCAATCAATTGTTAAATATCAAGAATAGCAGTCGCCCTTCGCCACGTTGCGACTAAATAAAAAAAAAACGTGGCCACTAGAAATATTACTATATTCTCACCCGATCGTCACACTCCCTCCATGCGTTACCATTATTTATTTTAAATAAGAAAATTCCTCTCCTTTTCTCCAAATCAATAAAATTCGGTGACTTCCGAAAATCTGTAAGAGCTCATTTGTTTTTCAACTACTAGAAAAAACGAGCTGATGTGTGCATCACATGACTTCCTTTTACACCAATTTAATGTTATTTCTCTATTATTGCAATTTTAATGTGATTCTCTCTCTAACTCTCTAAATATCACCAACAATGGCTACATTAAAACCAGATTTTAAAAAAAATAGCCAAATTTGTCGCCAAGTTGGCGAAAAAATTTGGCAACAAAACGGCTACCAAAAGACTGGCGATATATCGCCAAGTGTCCGCCAAATTGTAACACCACTTGAGTTTGCATCGAAATTAACAATGAATTCCCCCCAAAAAGGGGCAAAAGTCCCCGTTAGAAACACCCGAATGCAACCAAAAAAGGAGGTGCACAACTAAACCTCACTAGGAGTCTACGTACCAAATTTCAACTTTCTAGGACATTACGTTCTTGAGTTATGCGACATACATACGCACATACGTACATACAGACGTCACGAGAAAACTCGTTGTAATTAACTCGGGAAACTTCAAAATGGATATTTCGAGCGTCTATACGTTCTTAGGTACATATGTACGTGTGGTCGGGTCGAAAAAAAAAACTCAGCATTCATTTGGGGGTGAGCAAAATGGAAATTAAGGCCGATTTTTGAGTGAACATTTTTTCGCGAATACAATACTTCCATTTTTGTAAAAGGAAGTAAAAAAGAGTCACCACTGAGCTGAATATGTTTTTTTAATCTCATTCTTATAAAATAACAAATCAGGAATGGCTAGGTATATTTGGCAGGAGAACAATTAATTTATAAGAAGCACAAAAAAAAAAAAAAAAAAAAAATCGTCGCCAAGTTGGCGAAAAAACTTGGCGACCAAAAGCTTGGCGATACGTCACCAAGTGTTTACCAAATTATAACACCACTTAAGTTTGCATTGATATTAACAATGATTTCCCCCCAAAAAGGTGCAAAAGACCCCCTTAGGAACATCCGAAAGCAACCAAAAGGGGAGGTGCACAACTAGACCCCACTACGAGTCTATGTACCAAATTTCAACTTTCTAGGACATACCATTTTTGAGTTATGCGAGATACATACGCACATACGCACATACGCACATACGCACATACACACATACGCACATACATACAGACGTCACGAGAAAAGTCGTTGTAATTACCTCGGTGATGGTCAAAATGGATATTTCGCGTGTCTATACATTCTTAGGCACTTTTCCGCATGTGGTCGAATCGAAAAAAAAACTCAGCATTCATTTGGGGGTGAGCAAAATGGAAATTAAGGGCGATTTTTGAGTGAAAATTTTTTCGCGAATACAATACTTCCTTTTTTGTAAAAGGAAGTAAAAAAGAGTATCCTCTGATAATTTCGTTTCTAATCGCCAACGCGATAAGAAAAATTTCCCAATCTTGATCTTTAGCTACTCTCGAGCCCTTCTATAATGCTTCAACAATGCGTTTTAGTAAATTTTACCATTACAAGTGTACAGGGTGTTTATAATGTCTTGCCTTGATAAAGAAAATCTATTTAATAAAACTATTTAAGATTAATACATAATTATGCTTTTTATTTTCGTCCATATCTCATTATTTTTCCCACTGGTAAACATTACTTAAAGGCATGTAGGTGGCGCTAACATCGAAACTTAAAAATGGCGTTAATGAAAGAAACAATTTCCAGCGGCTCTACGAAAAAGGTTTGAGGTGTCAACTTTTGGCTTTAACACGTATTGTCAATTCTAATATGACAGTTTATACCCATATCGTCGCCTCAGAGTAAGAGTAAGACATCTAAGCCTAAAAAGAAACAACAGTTGATATAAAGACTTATGGTAAACCCTTACCCCTCAGAAGGAAAATACTAGCTGCACCGGGGTCTGGCAGCAAGTTGAAAATCATCTAAATCTTCTCAGAAGTACGAGAAGTACTAATGTAGAAGTGCATTAGCGTTGTAAATAAAACTTGGCCAGATAAGGATCAAAATAAAGAAAATAAAGTGTTTAAATCTGAAGTATTTTTTTAAAATCAATTTTCGTTATCAGTGCAAAACTTTATAAACACCCTGTACCTTAAACACATTTACGTACTTGAGGAGGTAAGGAACAAAATTAAAAAAAAAAAAAAAAAAGTGCTTAAACCTGAAGTAGAATTTTTTTAAAAATCAATTTTCGTTATCAGTGCAGGACTTTATAAAACATCCTGTACCTTAAACACATTTACATACATTTTAAGGAAGAGAAGAGCTAAAGATAGATATAGAAATGGATAGACGTTGTGAATAAAACTTGAAGAGATAATGAAAAAAAAACAATAATAATAATAATTGTGTTTAAATCTGAAGAATCTTTTTTTCAAAAATCGATTTTCGTTATCAGTGCAAGACTTAACAAATACCCTGTACCTTAAACGCATTTACACATTTTAAGGAAGACAATAGCTAAAGAATACAGGAAGACAGGCAAAAATATTTGATTTCTTGTATTTGTGGACAGGTCTTAGTTTTATACGTGTGATAAAATAAATGTTTAAAGACGAGTTAGACACTCTCTTTTCAGTAAAAAAGGGGGGATTTTTCCAAAACACATTGTAATGTTTGCAGGTTGTGTCCAAACACAAAATATCTATTTTTAACGCTTTATTTTTGCTCCAAGTAATGTTACTAATTATTTGAGCCGTGCTTGATGTGTCATAAAAAGAGAATTAGAAAAGTAAAACTAGTAAATTTTTTCTCAACTGTATACCACGAAATGACTGATTAAAAACTTCAAACGATTAATAGTCGAAAGGTTATTAGGTTCAACAACTCAATAAAGGTGTGTAATGAGAAAGTTGAGAAAGGCTATTCCAACGAAATAAAATTATTTTTAATAGATAAAGAAAAGAGTTGTTTGCAAAAACTAAAGTGAGTAGTTGAAAGAAAACTTACTGTTTTCGACAAAAACGGAAAATGGTTTTTTTTTTTTTTTGAAAATATTTGACACGCGAAAGACTTAACATTTAAAAAAAAAGTTAGAGGTAAATTTTGCTCATAAAACACAGATTAGTGATTAAAAAAAACACCGATTTTTGGTGTAGGAAAGCTTTGAAATACAAGAACTAATTACTAATTTGTGACTTAAGTGTGACGGACAAGGGGGAAGGAAATGTCCATCAAACATAATAAAAGACGTTTCAACTGAATTATATCTATCAACCAAAAACAAATCCCAAGCAAAATAAAAAAAAGGAAGGAGTTAATTACCTAACTAAAGCCTCATTTCATATAAAATAATGACGTGTTAAAAATCAGGCTAATTAATTTTAGTAGACTTATTATTTTTTAACGTATAAAAGTTTCAGAAAATTTCAAAAATGGTTGTCACGAAGTAGAAAAAGACTCGAAATGAGTATGAAACGAAGCGTGCTACTAGAGGAATAACATACGTATAAAAAAATTGGTAACACTATCGCACATGTTGATATTATTTGTACATATTTTTCTATGAGCGTTTTATTTTTTAACCAGTATTTTTTTTGTCTATGTATATATACATTATGCATGTGCGTAAGCGTAAAATCTTCTTAAGGAATTACTATGTGGTTAAAAAAAAAAAAAAACATCGTCTATTTATTTTAGTCTCCATAGTATTGCAACATTTTTAATGTCCCTTTCCTCCAGACAACCATTATCGAGTGAATTCAGTTAGAGCGCCATTGCAAAATCAAATTTTGGTCAGGCTAGAAGTACTTAAATTTTCACTTTAAGAAATTGGAGTAGTGCAATATTTAAAGTGCAGTAAAATATCGTATTAGATAGAAAAGGGGTTGTCTCATTTTTACAATTTTTAAGACTTCTAAAATAAACAGTCGTCTAGATGTCTGTCTAAACCGATCAATTCCTGGGAATGAATAGGTACGCTGTATTAAGAGGCTTCAATTTTCAACCAAACTGATGAAAGCCTGTCTGAGAAACATATTTCGGGCATTGAAGCTATCGATTAACTAGTTTATGTTTCGGCTGCTTTCTATTTATTGCTTTAGGAGAGAAAATTATTTTTTAATGTAATTTAATTCAAGACGAGAAGTTCTAAAAATGATTTCGTATTTTTATAAAGTCCCAATTCTTGAGACAGTAATTTGACCGTTTTGACAAACGCATATTGTTTTAATTACAACACGAACACATCAAGACTATTTATATGTAGAGTAACTTACATATTAATACATCATCAAAGGAGAAGGAATAAGTAACACGAAAGTAAAAGTAGAAGTAATGAAAAGTATAATTTTGAGTATTAAATAAATGCAGACTGTAAATAACAAATTACAAATGATTTAAATATGAAATAAAGTATACAACAGTCCTCCTTTTTTTAAACTTCTTTTTACAAAAAAGGAAGTATTGTATTCGCAAAAACATTTTCACTCAAAAATCGACCTTAATTTCCATTTTGCTCACCCCCGAATGAATGTTAAGTTTTTTTTTCGACTCGACCACACGTGGATAAGTGACTAAGAACGTATAAACACCCGAAATATCCATTTTGACGATTCCCGAGTTAATTACAACGAGTTTTCTCGTGACGCCTGTATGTACGTATGTATGTGCGTATGTATGTCGCATAACTCAAGAACGGTATGTCCTAGAAAGTAGAAATTTGGTACGTAGACTCCTAGTAGGGTCTAGTTGTGCACCTCCCCTTTTGGTTGCATTCGGGTGTTTCTAAGCGGATCTTTTGCCCCTTTGTGGGGGGAAATCATTGTTAATTTCGATGTAAATTCAAATAGTGTTACAATTTGGCGGACACTTGGCGATATATCGCCAGTCTTTTAATCACCAAGTTTTGTCTCCAACTTGGCGACAAATTTGGCGATTTTTTTTATTTTTTTTTAAAATCTGGTTTCAATTTGGTCACTGTTGGTGATATTTAGAGAGTAAACTATTGAATCAGATTAAAATTGCCAATAATGGGAAAATGACATTAAATTAAAGTAAAAGGAATCATGTGAGGAACACATCAGCTTGTTTTCTTTGAGTATTGAAGAAATACAGACGATGAATATAAATTACAAGTAATATGAATATGGAAAAATATATACAACAGTTTTCATACGTTGGATAATTTACGGGGAAAGAATCTGTATAAACATATTGCGATTTGGAAATTTCAAATCTACAGAAGTGCAACAAGAAATTTACTCCGTTTAAAAAAAAAAAAAATTAATGATAATCTCAACTAATTTATTATAATCAAGACAGTAATGCGGAAATTTTTTCTAGTTTATTCATTTAAATTGATATGGACGTTTAATGAAATTCATAGTAGTAGCTATAGAAATTTTAAAATGTGTTTTGAAAAATTGAGTTACACTTGAAAATTTGCTAAATACGAATTGCATTCTGTCTAAAAGACGAAGCTGAATCTTTGTTTTACATTTAACGAACGAAATGTATTATTGAAGTTGACATTGAAATGAAATTTTAATTATTAACTATAATAATGAATGAAAGTTAAAAATTCGACTCTTAAAACAAAATGAAACCTCCGTCTCAATTTTGATGCATCAGGGGAATAACATTTCCTACACAAAGTCCAGGTAATGAACATTTTTAAGTAAATTGTGAAATTTGCAACATATTCAGATCAAACTTTGAATCTCCAGTCTTTAAAGAACACTTTTAAATTATTCTTCAGTTACGGTAAGCATTTACCGGAAAAATCATAATCTAGATGATCGTATTCAACTATTGAAAGATACAACCCATACATTTTTGTTATTCACATTAAATATCAATTCATTTTTCAACCGAAAGCAGTATATACATTTTTAAATATTGCAATACAATGACTGAATTATATTTTTTCTGAAAAAATAATTGCTTAATTAAATCTGCACTTTATAATTTTTGCGAAAACATTTGATAAAAACAGAAAAACGTAATGTCAGCGTTTGCTATTCGCAATATAAAAACTGATATATTATTAACGATTACACACTTAAATCCTAACTCATTTCCTTAACAATATAATATCCACTTTTGCACAAAGCAACATGCATATATACTTGAAAATATGAATGATAATATCACAGTATTGTCGCGTCAGAGCAACAATAAGACATCTAATTCAGGTAAGATATCCTACTGTTGCTTGGAGGCGACGATATGTACCTTAGTTATTTTTTAATTAGCCTTATATATTTGTGGAAAAAATTTATTTCAAGTAACTTGAGTTTTAATTCTTTGGGTATGGTCGATTCAGACTTTCATCTCTTTAATGGGTCGATAAAATGAGTATCATGCGTACTTGGGAACTAAACACTGGGGGGGGGGGGGTTATGCGTTCGGCTGACCATCTTACAGGAACATATGCCTTTGCATCCCAGAACCCTCGGTCAAGAAAACTGAGATGGCCTTGGATGAGCAGGCATTGGCTCCCATGGGCTGTTGCGCCAATGAGTGAATTTTTTAAGTATTAATTAAAAAACAAATGAGAGAATCATACGTGATAAACAATAAGAGAGAGAAATACAGAGAACGAATAACAAATGGAAGGAATATAAGTAACGAAATATGTGAAAAATATAAAGTGAAATAAATGTATGTGTAGAATATATTTGAGTAGTAATAACAGACACAGTTTGTAAAAAGCAAACAATACGTGTTACTTTCTATAGAGCAGCGTTTTTAGTTTTTTTTTTTTTTTTTTTTTTTTTTGCTGTCTTAAAAAAAGTTTCAATACAACTGAAAATAATCGGCATTTTATTCGATTGTTGAATACTAAGTTGTGATACAATTACTGTATTCAGGGGCACAGCGAGGGGTAGGGCTAAGACCCCCCCCCCCCCCCCGACTCACACCCCGAACACTTGGTTTTAACTCATATTATCAAGATTAACATAGTAGTTTATACACAGGTAAAGATTTTTATGCCCCCCCCCCACCCGGCTGCGCTATTGATTGTGCGTAATCAGAGATGGATGTCAAAAATTAGTAACATAAGCGATTGATGAAATAGCCATTAATAACCATCCTTTTTTTAAATTTAAACGAATCAAAAATGCTTTTGACGAGTTTCTAACATTTTTGCATTTAGTTGGCCGTTTCCAAATTATGTTTCATGTGCTATTGAAAAAAAAAAACTTTTCCGGTGCTCTTCAATTGTTACCCATTTTGTTGATCAACTGGGAAATCAATTTGGTGTGGCTAACACCATTCCGTAGATATTTGCCCATTTCTAGAACCAATTGAAGTACAACGAAACTTCTAACAGGGGAGGCAGTGAAATAACAAGAAAACATTTAATCAAAACGTCCAAAGCAAAATCAAAATGCCAAATAACCTTTGTATGTTATTACTAAACGTGTAGCCAACATATTGTTCGATTTCTTTCTTTTTTTGTCCACGAACTTTTGTCGTTCGCAACAGCAAAACTTCATGTAAATGAGTATGGTTCGTATTCCACAGCTGGATTTGCATTGAATTCGCGGTAATTGTTCTTCACTCGGTGCTTTTCTTTGATCGAAACGAATAAATTATTTCGAAATGAATCTTTTATCATTGGAGAATGAAGTGGCATTTTTTTATTGAATGCATAGTTTTGAGCAGGCTCGTAAAAACTTCGATTTTAATAACATTTTGTTGAAACTACCTCTGGAAATTCAATTATTGATTATTATTACTCATGCCAGAACATTTACAGAGGGGGGCAAATCATTATACTCAAACAAACTTTTTTTTATTATTATTGTTGCGTAGTTTTATTATTTGAACGTATTTTACAGATTATTTGAAAATTTAAAGTTTATTATAGCAACACTTAACTTTTTTTTGTTTGTGTTTTTAAATATTTTAAATGTGATATAAGTGAGTGTCAGTGTCGGTTAAAATGTCAAGTTACAAGCTTTTTCTTGTGGGTTCGATTTTTGGAAAAAATTAGCGATTTTATATATAATACTAGGTAACTGAAGTAGCCATATCATGCATTGAAAGCGTACCACGCCGCATACAATCCGTGATAGCAGCAAAAGGCGGATCTACTAAATTTTAAATAATTATTTTTTAAACTATTTATAGCATCGATCAGAAGGTTCTTAACGCTTAATATGTTTAATTCATATTTTAAATAAACTATTAAATGTGTTCAAATGATAAAACTATGTAACAATAGTAAAAAACAATAAAAATACAGAACAGTTTGTTCGAGTATAATAATTTGGCTACCCTCTGTAATATTAGTTTATAAATCTACATTACAACTCTTTACTAAACAGTATTTTAATGACAAATACTTGAATCCTCTGTTTAAAAACAAATGCTCAAAAGTTCAATATCTGCGATTCCATAAAAACAAATAAAATAAAATAGCAAATAACTAACTCAAGCTTTTAGAAAAAAAAAACCTAGATCATAAAAGTACCTTTAAAAATAACATCAATAGTTACATTTATAACTGTCTCATTAATGTCATATTGAAAACTTACATTTTCAGTCATATATTTATTTGACAAACAAAAGCTTCACTTATGAGCTACTCTCACGGGTGCCCCGATGGGAGGTCACTGCGACCTCCCAAAAATTTCTTTATACGGCAAATTTTGTTCGACGATTTGGCAAAACTATCATCATTCGGTGAAAATTGAAGTCCCATTCGGAAAAAATTATCATCATTCGACGAAATGTGGAGTTCTATTCGGCAAAATTTGGAGTTCCATTCGGAAAAAATTATCATTCGACGAAATTTGGAGTTCTATTCGGCAAAATTTGGAGTTCCATTCGGCAAATTGAGAATTTCCGCTCTCCCAAAAATTAAAGTTTGGAGCGTCCTTGGCTACGCTTAGTCAAAAATTAATTTATTGGAAAGAAACGTACAGCAGTGTGTCATATTATTAGACTCATACCAATAACTCTGTTAAAATTCACTTAATTGTACTCATAATTCATAAAATTCTAGTGTAGTACTGTGACTGATTGTGCTGACAACGTGATAGTATAGTTTCAAGAACAGTCGAATGTTAAGTTAACAGTGAAATACGACTGATCAAAAAAGTGGCATACAAATAATACGTGTTTTTCTCCACTTGAGTTATTTGACTCCAGAAAAAAGTTAATAGCTGTGCTGATAGCATACCACAGAGACTAACAGCTATCATTGTAAGAAAAAGTCGGGTCCGTTTTTACCTGCAAGTTGCGATTTTAATACACAGTTTTGGACTTTCTGTTTCACTTTCGTTATTGGTCTTTGCAATTTTGATTCTAACACTGCAATCAAAATAGCAAAGTGAAAGCTTGATAACAAAACGGCATATTATGACTTTGTTTGCACAACACAAGCACTCTCTTGTTTTTTCACCTTGTTGCTCTTGTCCTTTAGTGACAGACATTTTTGCACAGAATGAGTGATGAAAAGATTTTGTAATGCAAAAACAGGTAAATTTAAATAAAGATATTTTATTTAGACCTAAAAGACTGAGCACTTACATTAAAAATTCCAAAATGCAGCTCAGAAAGAAAATGCAACAGGCATAGAACGCAGTTTAATGGAAAAGAAGAGTTCTTTTTTAGAAAATATAAGTTGGTCGAATCGAATTTTAAAAGAACTTCGTATTTTGGAATTTAATTTCACAAAAAGCAATCCTTCCGAAATAGGCATCGTAGAACAAAAAACAAAGGGGCGAACAAACGAACTTCAGAGAAATTGACAGAAAGTGACGAGAAGGCAAAACGACAATACTTCTCCTCCGAGAAAGAAACTCAAAAACGAAATAAAAGCATTTCAAACCTTTCGACTCCATTTGCGGCGAGCTTAAGGATTTGCGAAAATCCTTATGGATGGGGATAGATTTTGGAATACAAATAATGAAAAAGAAACAAAGACATTACTACTGACTACCAGCATATTATTAATACGCAGCCGTACTTCGATTAGGCATTTAAAGACTATGAGCATGCACGTTTTCCAAACTCTTTCCAGTTGTGCACTTGTTTAGAAGACAAAGTGGTGAATGCCGAATGTACAGAGGTATTATTGTCCACCAAAGAGAAACCGACCTATCTCCGACCACGTTTCTAGTGGAAAATTGGCAAGCGGCCAGCTAAGACCACTATTTCTCAATGAGTTTAGCAGGGGACAACCTGCTAAATGAGTTCAACAAGAAAATTAACGAGGGGATTTTGAATTATGTATTTTGCTCGGTTCAATGTGAAGCACCAATAAGCAAAGGGGTAAGTGAAAAAAAAATTCCGATACAACTTGTACGAATGTTTTGAGAAACTCTTTTCTGTTTCGGGGCCTAATACAGCACTAGTATCCCTGGAAGACGCTACTTATGGTCATGGTGGCCAGATCGGTATTGCGTCGGACTCTTAACTCTACGGTCCCAGGTTCGATGGCAGCCGATTGAAGCTCCTTCGTATTGTAATGGTGACTGGGGCAAGTTAAATATGTTCGAGGTCACTTTCTGGTTTCGATTTAAAAAAATGAGCTCTCTTCAGGGTCCTATCCAACATGTTAAGTCACTTGAAGTGGTAGGTACTGGGGACCCTGGAGGAGTGTAGTGTAGTGGTACACTGTTAAAAATTCAGGAAGATTTTCTGGTAATTGTTACTGTAAAATGGCGGACTTAACGCATCGCTGATTTTTAGGGTAATTTATACCGGAAAAATAAGCGATCCCAGCTCCAATTGTTTGCTGTGGCCTACCGAGGAAACCGTAACATTTTACAGTAACATTTGATTTTTACGGTAATACTTACTGGCAACATGGATGCCAGTAACAATTACCGTAAATTTTCCGGAAATTTTTTAACAGTGTAGGCGACACTATACTGCATGATTTAGGAAAAGTTTTCAATTATAGCCAATCTACGGTTCAAAATTTAAACGCGTTTTTTTTTTTTTCGGAACTTAAAAAAGCCTACTTACTACATCCTTTAGCTTCTCATTAATTTCATGTTTCCCATCTTCGAATTCGGTAAACCGACATCCCTGTTAGGAAATGGATGCGTCCGTTTCTGCTTATTACCTGGATGATAAAAATTGGAATGATATGCGGCAGTGAAAAGCAAAGGGATGTAAGTGGACTTTTATAAGTTTCGAGAAAATGCTGCTGAAGTTCAATCCTACATACACATTCATTGAAACTTTTTTAAAATTCTGCTGTACAGCAGGATCTACCAAGGCTACAAGTACTACCCCTAGCACCAACACAGAGGAAAGGTTCTCCGACCATTTATACAGGTTACTATCTGTACCCGACGCGCGTTGCTACGCCAACAAAAGAATACATCATTATACTAATTTTCATGACAATCGGTTGAACGGGACAGAAGTTGCTACTCTGCAGTGCCACCTGGTGGCGAGTGGCTTCAATGAACATATTATGCACCTTCTCCGTGGAAAAATGCATATATACAGCAATTTTCATAATAATCGGTCCAGGTATCAAGTGAAGCCGTGACTATACTCAAATTTTGTACTCACGCAGTTTGCAAGATCAATCAATCGCTAAAAATATCAAATAGAAAAAGTTTTAAATCCCCCCGTTGCATGAAAAGCCATAAAACAATAAAGAAAGAATTTATTTGTTCAAACTCAAGAAAAATGGCAACAGCTAACTTCTTATCAATGAGATCTTTCACGCGAATCAATTTCTGCAGCCGATAATTTTATTCGTATTTATCCAATGGATTGTGACTTAAATTGGAATAAAAAAGGAACTATCGATCGGATTTTTTTCGAACTGGCCTATAAACATTCCCAGTACCAAAAATAACAAACGGTGAAAGTTTCAGCCAAATCTGCCGGGTAGTTTTTGAGTTCATGGATGACATACAGACAAACATTCATTTTTATATATATAGATTAGAAAATTTTTAAGTTTGGCACTTTAATCCCTTTGCCTTTCAATGCCTCATATGTAACAAGAATTTTGTTTCCACGGAAATTTTCCGAAGTTAGTTTCTTCTTTATTGTTTGTTGGTTGCTTAAATGTTGACAATCAGTGAGTAACTTCACCTTTAAGAGGATTTCACACTTTAAATATTTTAGAATCATAACAACCGGCAAATTTATTTATGCTGATCCATGTGATGAAAGTAAGTCAGGTGAAATACGTTACCATCCATGTCATTACCATTCAGTGTAAAGGTTAAAAACATGTGTATGGTAAGATAGACTGAGGGATTAAATGAAATCAAATATTTAATTTTTCATATTTTACATGTTTACTTTTTTTAAAGTAAATTTTTTTAACTATGGATGTATTATTCCATACGTTTAATTGAAACTCATCGGAAAAAATAGTTGATGAATGATGAGCATTTAAAAAAAATTCAATACAATAAAAAAATGTAAGCATTTTTCGTACATTTGGTTTGAATTCAAATAGTAAATTTTAAGGAAATACAGTAGAACCTCTCAATAAGGAACACTAAGGGGATCGCACAACTTGTCCTTAAAATAGAGGTGTCCTTTCTTCGGAGGTAGGTGAATTTTTGCGTACTATGTAATTAACTCAGTAGAATTTCATAAGAAATGTAAACTAATAGGATTTAAGATTAAGTATTGAAAATGCTATATATATTGAATAAAATTCAAAATTATTCAAACTGTAAAAAAAATTTAAAAAATGAATATTAAAATTGTATCAAAAACTTTGTAGTAACCAAATTTTGTTTCTAATTTTCATTAATTACCGTTTTGAACTTATATTTTACATGAGTTAGTCTGATGTAATGTAATTTACAATGCAAAAAACAATGTGATTACATTTCAAGTTTTCTACTTATTTATACATATTTGTTTACTTGCATGTTAAAGTCAAGATAGTACTTCATTTTTGGACAAATAGGGAACCTTGAGTTTCAATAAATTTGATATTTCTAATGCGATTTATGCATATTTTCCGTGACTGTCCCTTAAATAGAGTGTCTCTTAATTAGAGGTAAGTACATGGGGGTCCCTATTCAAAGGGACTGGGACCAGAAAAAGTGTCCCTAAAATAGAGATGTCCCTTAAAAGAGGTACTACTGTATTAATAAACCAATTGATTCATTAATCAAACTCAAGGAAAAATAAGAAAAAAAAAGTGCATTCCTAAAATTTGTAAGATTTACAAATTTAACCGTCAATGTCTCTGAAATAAGTGAAGTTGTTTTGTGAATTTCAGCAGTTTCACAAAAATATATACACTATCTTGTCTTTTTAAAGAGTGTCAAAATGCACCCCTTGTGAAAAGATTAAAAGTTTGGAATGCAGAATAACACATTTCTGGAGAATGTCTCGCATGTACCACTGCACAGAAGGCAAAAACCACATTAATGAAATTGTTAAAGTTTGCGCATGAGCAGTAAAAAATAATTTATTAAAAATGTTCCTGGTTCAAAAAAATTTCAGTATATTTTTATATTTTGATAGCGGAATGCTGTTTCACTGTAGTTAGTCTAATTTTCTGCAAACGGCATTCCATTGGGTTGAAAACGCTGCATTTTATGAACAAAGAACTTTCAAAACGAGCGAGTTTTTGAAGAAATCTCCAAGAATAAAAATGCTGTCTTTATATGCAATAAGGAATAGTCTAGTAATTACATGTAATTTTCCTTAAATTCTTGAAAAATGGGCGATTACTTGTAACTTTGTAAATCGTTGTAAAGAAAGTTGAACCAAAAAACACTGATCAAACTGATTTAACTAAAATTATCCTCAAAACTTAGCATAATTGATTCCATCAAATTATAAAAGTTCGTAGCTCAGATTGGATTTCATAAATAGGCCAAACTTTGGTATTTCTAACTTTTAATGGGCTTTAATAGAATACTTTCTGTAATGTCGTCGAGCAATGCTCAATGTTTTATATTTATCTTGGTTAGATTTATCGTAAAATAAGTTAAAAGAAAACATTAATGAAATTCCTTTGACTAAAAATGATTATAAAAAAACAAGCTGAGAGTCCTAATTAAAATCATTTGTCTATAATACCGAGTTAGAGCCTTAACACATAAACATGAATTAAAATTTAAATTAATTACCGTGAAAATGTGAACGTTAACAAGAATTTTGTTAACAAGTTATGAAAAAAGGTTTCACTTATTTTTATTCTTTTTGGCAAGTACTTCAGTTAGAAAATACCATAGAAAGCCTAAATTGCATATGTTTTTCAAATAAAAGAAATAGATACCATTAAGGACGCATAAAATGTTCAAAATCTTTCATTTCTGTTGCATTAGTTATTTAAATTTTCTTTCCGTAATATATTTTTACAAAGAATTAGAAAAAGAAAAACCCATTTCAACTAGTATTCTTAATATTCTTCGAGAAACATATTTTTGAATGATATTTTAAAAACGTAATGAAAGAGTTTAAAAAAAGAAACAAATTTTTCGATGCAAATTCTTGCAACCTCAAAAAACTTTAAAACGAGTTAAATATTTAAATCATGACATGGAAATTTCCCACAAAATTATTGATCTACTTATTACAGAACTACATTCGAAATGGGAAATTAAAAACATTTACGCATTTAACCAAACACTTACATTTATATCGATCACAGTTTTCCAGTAAAAAATTAACTGGTCTTACACGTACATCTAATAAAACTGGATTCTGTTCCTTAATTAAATATATCAAAGGAAGGAAATTAAAATCCACACTTTAACACCATTTAAGTGAATTTCGTTTTCTATTAATAGCAAATATAGTCTTCAATCTCAAGTAAATTTTGATTGTCTACTGATGAAGCATTAAGATTTTAAAAATGTAGAAATTCGTTGAAAATCATTTTCATATTTGTGTAATACACTGAGAGGTCTCATTGCATTGTTTGGGTAAAGACACAAAAACGAGATTTCTGAAAATACGTAGCATTATAAACCGGTATTTCAAGCAAAGTACTGAAGCAAAAAAAATATCACCTGTTTGAATGACTGTGATGAATTGGAACGAAAAAATACTGGAACAAATATATGTTATTAATAACTGCATAATACATGGACTTCAAGCAACAAAATTTAAATAATAATCTACGTCAAAAATTCCATATGCTTTTTTCCAGCTCATTTTTTCGGGAAACGTAACGTATTTGACAAATTCCATGCCAAACATAACACTGAAAAAAATCGAAAACATTTTCATTAATACTATTTTGAAATGTCGAAACTTTTTCTTGGATTATTTCTTACACAAGATCACATTTTTTTTTGGCCCCAAATTTATTCTTTTAACACCATAATATACGAACGCAGTTTTGTATTGGCAATATTGTACTTTAAACGCTTTTTTTTACTTGGCGTATTGTTATAGAATTAAAAAAAAGATGAATATATAATGTGTTTCTATTCATTTATAATGAAAATGTCACATCAAAAATGATGCCTTTTTTCACAAAAGCCAATAATGCAAAATTTGAAGCAACGATAAAAAAGAGCTACCCCAACAGCAAAAATACGAGCTATAGTGTGAGTCACATTTCACAAAAGTCACTTTCCCTTAATTATTGATTTTAGAAGACGGTTGCGAAAGTTGTTATGGGTAATGAAATCACAGTGGTCATTCTGATTGGTAGAAAGTGAAAAATCCGGTTCTTCTCTTAAGGAATCGTGCTTCGACGCTTTTCCGACCAACGTATGAATGATCTAAAGGAATTAAGAAAAAAAAAGTTTGGAATGAATTTGCCCCCTCCCCCTTTTTTCTTTCATAATTCATATAAATTTAGCATAAAAGGAAAATCATTTGAGAAATTTAATGTAACGATTTAGAAAAAATCCTGAAAAATATTAACTGAGTTATGAAACAATATAACGGCTACAAAGAAGAATGAAGTAGCTAAAATATGATGAAAAGATATTCCAAATACATTCCAATAAGTGCCCATTGCATGCTAAATATTATGGTTTTAAAATATCTATCACGATTTTTAATTAGTTGCGATAATTTCTACGCTAAATGCGCAAAAGTATAGTGTACAATCTTTTAATATGGGAAACCCCTTGTTTTGCCACTTACAACTATTATGATTAAGAATGAAATGATAATATTGAGTACAGAAAGAAATTCCGAATTCTTGATAGGAACATCTAAATTTGAAAGCGTAAACTTATAATTTTACCTTATATAAATTTTTTCTCTTCGAGAATCAGGTGTAGGTTTTCTTATTCAGAATGGCTACTATTAGAGGCACCACAAAAATAACACTATGAAACAATTATTTGCATTTCAGAAATCAATTACTTTTTTTTGTAATTACTATTGTAGTTTCTAGGAGGATTACTTTACATGTCAGTTCAACCACACCCCAACACCCACCATATCAGATTCCAATGAAACTTTGTATACTTCTACTTTTCATAGTCCTAAGTAACCTCCTAAAGTATTTCTTCTCTATTAAAAATAGTTTTTATTTTTTGGCCCTTCCAAGTTTTGCGATTTTGCGTTAGTTGTCATTTACAGTTCTCTGAGAATGAACAGCAGCTGTTTGCAAAAAAAATTATTTCTCAATAACTAAAGATAAAAAAATTTGGAAAATTTTTATATTAAATATTAAGATTTCAAGTATTTCAGAAAAAAAGGTTTCAAATCAGAAAAAAAGGTTTCAAAAGTCTAAATTTATATTCAGCACTTAAAAAAAATTAACAAACTGAAAAAATTTAAATTTTTTCAATAAAAAAATGGTAGTCAAAATTTTAAAATTTCGGCATGAGGGTCTAAATTAAAATAATTTATATATATTTTTTAATGATCATTAACATGTGTGCTAACATATGAAATGAAAATCTTTAGGGGACTTTGAGGGATTCTGCCCCCCTGCCCCTTATTTTGATTAATGAAAAAAAGTTGATCACAATATTACAAGCTAAGTTAATAATTGCATTAAAGAAAATTTAAATATTGAAACACATTGGTGTTTGAATTTAAACGTAAACATTTAAATACTCAAGAGTTTTTTGAATTGTAAATAATTAATTAAATTACTTAATAATAAACAATAAAAATAAGATATCGCAAAATTTGAATTTTTCCTACAACAATTTATGCATGCTAAAAATTATTGTTAAACTTAGGGCAACATAGAAATTAAAACTTTTTATCTAATTCTAATTTATAATTAGGCAGTTTATACAAAGTATTAAAAATCCTATAAATACCAGCTCAGAGCTTTTAACTTGATTCATTAATCGAATGCCATATCAAACTGAAACTTGGATTTGGTTTAACATAGCAATTTGTTGGGTATGAGTTTAAAATGGGTTACCATTGCCCAAAATGTTTATAATTAAGGTTTTGCAACAATCTCATTTGACCCTAAAAGTGTGTTTTGTTATCTTGAGTGTTTCTATGATCATAAATGGATCCTAATAACCTGGCATTTGTACAAATGACAGGAATTTTTATTTTACACTTCACTAGTAATTTTTTTAGATGTTTTGTTTTCTTTTTAATATATTTGCCTGGGACCTCCCTAACTTTGGTTGCTTTACTAGCCCCCAAAAAGGAACAGCTGGTATTAGATGACAGCTAATCAGCAAGCTGTATGGTTTACGTTTATAATTAGTTGTTTATGTTATGACTGTGAGATTGGTAACTACTTTTTATTTAAAATACACTTTCTTTTTCTTGATCCCTCTTTCAACTGCTGCATTAGTTTTATCAAGGGCAGTATGTTCTTTTAAGCCACTTTTTATTTTCAAATGATTTATAAACATTATGTATAATTCCAGTTTAAATACAGTGAAACTTCAGTAACTGGACACACTGATAATCCAGGTAACTCTACATTTATTTTTCTTAGGGTCTGCCCAATGCTAACTTCAATGGTTGAAAAGCTTTCTAGCTTGACACACATTTTGCTAGAACTCCTATAAGTCAACATCTAATTGTTATTCTAGTTCAATTCATTCTTTCATATTGACCTTTTCTCAAAATTTTAGAAAAGTTCTTTCTGAGAATTCTATCTTTTATCCAGGAGAGTCAGCAACCACTCTGTGCTGTTAGTGCAATTCTGATAGTGTAGGATAAAATGTACTACATTGAAGGCGTATAGAGAAAGAAGGCACCATCACTTGTTTTCTAAACAAGTGTGAGCAGTACTTGTTTTTTTTAGCAGACCTGACTAACAAGAAGCTTTTATCTCTTTTCAACAATTATGTATTTATTCCTCACAAGATATTCAAATCTATTATTGTTTTTAAAAAGAAAGAAAACAAAAATAATAGAAAATTCATTTACTGGAATTAGTTTTCATAATGTGAATGTTAAGCAGTAATAAGCATAACTGATACAAAATTTTGGAACCCCAGTAAGTTGAGGAAAAATTGCGAGTTATGTCATTAAGCTGGGGAGGGGAATCTGGACAAAAAAAATTCCATGCAAATAATAATTTGTTTTCCAATTGTCATTAAAAAATATAAAATCCATTGAATACGAGAGGTGCATAAATACTAATTTATTTCTTCATTTGCTTTGAGGGGGGGGGGGAAAGGTAATTTACTTTATTTAGTCATATTATTACTAAACAATCAGGCCATTAATTTTTAAGGGGTGTTAAATGTAATTTCAAGAAATTAAAAGGATGAATTTGTCATTGTATAGCAGTAAAACTATAATGGAAAAGCAGTTCCACGATAGCAATTTTTCTCAAACGTAATTTTTTTTTTTTTTTTTTTTTTTTTGGGGGGGGGGGGAGGGTGGATCCTGAAAGTACTAGTAACTGCATGATTATGAATTGGTGTTAAGACTTTACTTTTGTTTTAACTTGTCTGGACTAAAATGCAGTAATCCATATGCAGATATTGTTGTCTGCAACTTTTGAGACAACATGATATCTTATTTTCAGAATATCTATATTTAATATAATAATTGTAATAATTTTTAACTATTTCAAATAAAAAAATAGCTTGAATATTAAATTTATATGTTTGAGTTCAATATTTAACACACTTTATATTTAAATTTTTTAAATAAT